>NW_022589748.1:2481311-2508095 GCF_004348235.1 Phoca vitulina | reverse complement strand
ATAATATATATATATAACTCAAGGTCAAAAAGACTATAGTCTTTTTGACCTTGAGTTAACTTTGGGATGTTCTAGAGGGTCTCTGGAACATCTCAAAGGATTTGTTCTACTCCTTCTAAAAATGGAGATGTTAAACTAATTAGGCTTATTTGATATGTTAAATTACATGGAAAGCATTGTCAAATAGGTAATGATAAACCTTGTTAGGTTATATTGTATAGGTGAATGTTATTAATATTAATATTCCAGAAATTATATGAAATTCCAGGAAATCTGATATGTCTTGGTATTATGTTACCGGTCCTAATTCCGGTTATTATCTTAAAAAGTTGTATGTTATAGAAATAACCACGTTTCCTTGTCAATTCCATTGTAATGAACTCTCATCAGATCTTTAATAATGGACATTTCTAGGGGTACCTGGCTGGCTCAATCAGAAGAGCATCTGACTCTTGATCTCAGAGTTGTGAGTTGGAGCCCCATGCTGGGTGTAGAGATTACTTAAATAAATAAAACTTAAAACATTATAAAAAATAATGGACATTTCTAAGTCTTTGGTCATTTCCAGTTATTATTTTACTCTGGTGCTTTTTGCAAAAGTATACCCACAAATGTGATTCATGGAAAGAGCTCTGACAAAGTACAGATTTCTGATAACTGAGATCATAAAACTGATCATAAAATTGAACTGAGATCACAAAATTGGGTAAGAATTTCCAGAACTAATGGAAAACCTGGATTCAAACAGCAAAAACTAATAAATGGGGCTGAATGAACTGACAAGAATGATTAGAACTTCTATGTCTTTTTGTTTAAAATGTTGCTGGTTCTTTAACTTTTGCTTTCTAGATATGAAGACACCTTTCCTCTTAAGCTAGCTATGTTTTATATCAATTTAGTAAAATGTGCCTTTGTAAACCAAAATGAAACATTTGTCTTTCTCTCCCTACCTGATCCCCCCAGAATTTGGAAACTCTTGAGTTCATTTTTGCATGGTAATATAAGTAGTTATTTGCATAAGATCAATGAAAATCTGTTCTCCTTGAAACAGAACACAATTTAAAATATTAGTTATATTACCAAGATTTTAACTGGATTGTCATTTTTAAGAGAGATGTGCATAGATTCAGATATGACCAGACAGCTTTAAGGGATTAAAATGGACTTCTATGGAGCCAATAAATTCCTGGACTCAGAGGCTTTTAAAAGTTCAATCTGAGAGGGGTGCCTGGGTGGCTCAGTCGTTGAGCGTCTGCCTTCGGCTCGGGTCGTGATCCCAGAGTCCTGGGATCGAGCCCCGCATCGGGCTCTCTGCTCAGCGGGGAGCCTGCTTCTCCCTCTCCCACTCTGCCTGCTTGTGTTCCCTCTCTCACTGTCTCTCTCTGTCAAATAAATAAATAAAATCTTAAAAAAAAAAAAAAAAGTTCAATCTGAGATTCCTTATAAAAAAGTTTCAGCAGACTCTACAACCCAGCAATTGCACTACCGGGTATTTACCCAAAGATACAAATGTAGGGATCTGAAGAGGTACGTGCACCCCGATGTTTATAGCAGCACTGTCCACAATAGCCAAACTATGGAAAGAGCCAAGATGTCCATCACAGATGAATGGATAAAGAAGATGTGGCATATATACAATGGAATATTATGCAGCCATCAAAAAACATGAAATCTTGCCATTTGCAACGACATGGATGGAACTAGAGGGTATTATGCTAAGGGAAATAAGTCAATCAGAGAAAGACAAGTATCATATTATCTCACTGATATGAGGAATTCTTAATCTCAGGAAACAAACTGAGGGTTGCTGGAGTAGTGGGGGGTGGGAGGAATGGGGTGGCTGGGTGATAGACATTGGGGAGGGTATGTGCTATGGTGAGTGCTGTGAATTGTGTAAGACTGATGAATCACAGATCTGTACCCCTGAAACAAATAATACATTATATGTTAAAAAAAGAAGATAGTAGGAAGGGAAAAATGAAGGGGGGGGATCGGAGGGGGAGACGAACCATGAAAGACGAACCATGGACTCTGAGAAACAAACTGAGTGTTCTAGAGGGGAGAGGGGTGGGGGGATGGGTTAGCCCGGTGATGGGTATTAAGGAGGGCACATATTGAATGGAGCACTGGGTGTTATACACAAGCAATGAATCATGGAACACTACATCAAAAACTAATGATGTAATGTATGGTGACTAACATAATGTAATAAAATAAAATTTAAAAAAATAAAAAAAATATAAGCAGGGAAAAAAAATAAATAAAAATGCAAATAGTAAAATACTTAAAAAAAAAAGTTTCAGCAGAAGCACCTGGGTGACTCAGTTGGTTAAGTGTCTGACTTTGGCTCAGGTCATGATCTCAGAGTCCTGGGATTGAGCCCTGCATTAGGCTCCCCGCTCAGCAGGGAATCTGCTTGTCCCTTGGCCCCTCCCCCTGTTCATGTTCTCTCTCTCTCTCTCTTTTTTTTTTTTTTTGTTTAGAAAACTGCCTTTATTCTATTAGTAGTTGGAAAAATTAACTGGTACAGAAAAAAAGTTCAGTCAGCTGGAGAGAAGAAAGAATGCCACCCAAGAGAACTGGTGGCTCCTGTGGGAGGGAACCTGGGGTACGTGCGCTGTGCATAAGTTCAATGAAAATCTGTTCTCCTTGAAACAGAACACAATTTTAAAATATTAGTTATATTACCAAGATTTTAACTGGATTGTCATTTTTAAGAGAGATGTGCATAGATTCAGATATGACCAGACAGCTTTAAGGGATTGCATAAGTTCAATGGAAAAAGAGCACGTGAACTAGAGCCAGACCCTGCAGTCCAGGTGAGACAGGTCATGCCACCTTCTGAAGTGTCTAAGTGCCTCAGGCATGAAACCAAATTCCTATTTATTTAGCCCAGCTCTGGGGAGGGGGTACTGGGATATGTGGGGCCAAAAACAGGTGATATGGGCCATCTTTTTTATCAGAGAAACTGAGAAAACGGGAATTTTAAAAATGAATTTTCAATCTGACTTTATTTTCAAATACACTTTCTTTTTTAAAAAACCAATACACTTTCTGCAGGGATGACAAATATCAGTATTAGGAAATCCAATTATACAAAAAATACTACATCTAGTCTGGGGTAGATATATTTATTTTTTTGGTAACATACATTAAGTGGCACTAACTTAACTTTTAAAAGTTAAAAAGTTTCAGCAAAGCAGTCTTATAAGAGTTTATATGGTCAGTTGCTATTCTTGCTACACTTTTGTAAATAACCAGGCCAAACTGAATCAAACGAATCCATTTCACTGTGATTATCTGGGAAAAAAACATGAGGATTTTTGTACCTTTGTCAATATTAGATTCTAATCCTGTTAATTGTCTCTGAGGTTTTGTGAGAGGCCTGTAAATTAGACTGGACCCTGAATTCTTCTAGTTTCCTTAAATATCCGGCCATGACTCTCCAAAATAACATTTCCAATTTTATTCCCCCCTTCTGAGTTGGCATCCCTAGGAACAAAGACTGCCCTTGAACCTCCTTGAAAAAGACTATGCGAGGTCCTCCTCACTGCAGGGACCTGAAGCTTGGGTACAGATCTCCCAGCTAAAGAAAACTCACCTGATGGCTGGTCTTATAGCTGGAGACCCTCTGCATCGAATGACTGGGAAGAGAAGTAGCTGATATCAATGTAGGCCCCTTCGACCCAAGATACTTTGAACATGAAATCCTTTCTTCTTCCCTTTCTTTCCTGGACTCTGGCACTGGCCTGGAAAGATAACACCATTATCCGTTATCTCCCAAGCCATTGCTAAGGGGGGCAACTCTGGATTTATTTATTTATTTATTTATTAATAAATAAATAAATAAATAAATCCCCCTGCATGTGCTTATGGGGGCGGGAGAGGCAGGGCACAGGGAGAGAGACAGAGAGAGAGAGGGAGAGAGAGAGAATCCTCCTAAGTAGGCTCTATGCTCCACACCCAGCAGATGAGGGCTTGATCTCAGATCCTGAGATCATGACCTGAGCTGAAATCAGGAGTCAGGTGCTTAACCAACTGAGCTACCCAGGTGCCCCAACCTCTGGAATTTAGAACAGTTTTTTTATTTCAGGCTAGGAGAAAACCTGGCCTAACTGACCCCTGGTCTTTTGATCTATTTAGCTGGTTACCTTCAAGTTTGGCCTCCTGATTCAGGACCATTATATAAACTGGGTTTATTTATTTATTTTTTAAAAGATTTTATTTATTTTTTTGAGACAGAGAGAGCACAAACAGGGGAGAGGCAGAGGGAGAGGGAGAAGCAGACTCCCTGCTGAGCAGGGAGCCTGACGTGGGGCTTGATCCCAGGACCCCAAGATCATAACCCGAGCCAAAGGCAGATACCTAATTGACTGAGCCACCCAGGCACCCTTGGGTTTATTATTCTGCTCCTTGTGTGTTTTGTACAATCATTTTTAAGCCTTGTAACCATTGCCCGTCAAACCTTTGTAGAAATGACGAACCCAGTGGGTGATGCTGGCTCAAGGTTCAAGATGACCTTAGGCACTTAAAACCTTGATAAGATAGAGATGGGAAATAACCGAGAGTTCTTTCTCTTGCCCTTCCTTGTTACTCAAACCTGGTCTTAAATGGCTTCCATTTGCTATGCACTTTCCCTTTGACATGCAACATGACAATTGGGAAAGGTCCTTCCTGACCCTGAAGGACAAACCCACTAAATACGGAAAGTCTGACTCTTAAACAGTGATGATTTCAAGAAAAGATCTTGATCAAAAGGGGGGAATGTGAAAATGAATAAAGGAAACCTCATTCATCAAAAATGGAGCAGGGTGGGCGCCTGGGTGGCTTGGTTGGTTAAGCGACTGCCTTCGGCTCAGGTCATGATCCTGGAGTCCCGGGATGGAGTCCTGCATCGGGCTCCCTGCTCAGCAGGGAGTCTGCTTCTCCCTCTGACCCTCCTCCCTCTCATGCTCTCTCTCTATCATTCTCTCTCTCTCTCAATAAATAAATAAAAATCTTTAAAAAAATGGAGCAGGGACTGGGACACTGGGCTGGCTCAGTAGGTAAAGCATGCGACTCTTAATCTCAGGGTCGTGAGTTCAAGCCCCACATTGGGCATGGAGCCTACTTAAATTAAAAAAAAAAAAATGGAGTGGGGAAGCCATGAAGAGAGAGCGCTCATGCACCACCACTCACATAGACCAGCAGAAAGAAGGGAGATGTCCTCTCTGCCGGGTAACCACAGACACTTCCAGCTCTCATTTTCCTCCAATGAACTTTTGTTCGAAACAACCCTTCCCAACTTCCTCCTTTCCTCTGTAGAAGGACGTTCTCCTTTGTTCTCCCGACCTGCCCATGGTTCCCTCTAGTTTGGTTTCTCTACTATTCCAGAATTACCTCAATTGCTGTTCCCTAAGCTCTGTTGTTTAAGTTTGATGGTGGATAGATAATATATTTTCCAAAGATTTTATTTATTTATTTATCTATCTTTTTGCGGGGGGCGGGGTAGAGGGAGAGGGAAAGAGAGAATCTCAAGCAGACTCCCTGCTGAGCGTGGACCCTGGTTTAGGGGGGCTCGATCTCACAACCCTGAGACCATGACCTGAGCCACAATCAAGAGTCAGACGCTCAACTGACTGAGCCACCTGGGTGCCTCGATTTTTATGTTTATTGATTGACACCTTATGAGAAAACACTGCCAGATATGGAGGCATTTTATTTACCAGCACCAACAGGCCATGAGGGGTTGCACAGAATTTAATTTTCCAAATAACATAAACTTACGTCTCTAAATAATGTGAAAACATTTGATGGGCATTTTGCCAAAATATATTGAACTTTCCCTGGCTTTTTTTTTTTTTTTTTTTGGCATAAAAACATAGGAAGAATTCCATACCGGTGCTGGGGCAGGGAACCAGCCAAAAATATCGACTCCGTTTCTTTGCTTTGAAGAAGACTCAGGTTTTACTGAATAAGAATGCTTAGGAGCAAATCAAATCTTAATGGAGAAATCTTTATTATAAGCCTCTCCTCCTCCTCAGTCCCACAGAGCCTTCTGCTGAAGAAAATCTCCAAGTTCCACCAAGGACAAGCAGGGTCAAGAGCAGGGCCCAGGTGTCCTTGGGCTTAAAATTCAACAGTTAGGATAGCTGCTGTTTCTGAGTAAAGTGATGTATCTTTGCACCCATTCTTCCTTTGGCTGTGCACAGACTTTATGGCCTTTTTTGGTAGTGAATCTGGAAAAGAGAAGTTAACAGTCAATACTGAGAACTTTTGTCTCCTGTAGAGATGGAAATTGGGCGGGGGCAGCCCCTTGACTCACTTTCTCTTGCCTCGCTGCACCTGTTACAGTTTCTGCTTCTGATTCTGGTCCTTGCTTTCCCCTCTGCCCTGTTTTCCACTGGAGCCCATGCTCCCAGGCCCACCTCCCCCAGGAAATCATTTCCAACAGCTTTAGTCCAAAGCATGTAACCTGTACCATGCCTCTTAATTCTTTTAACATAGACACTTTATTGAGATATCATTCACATGCCATGCCCACCATCCATTTTAGAACATCAGCTTGACCCCCCAAAAGTCTTTATTATTTTTAATTCATGGAATTATAGCACATCAGGTCTTCAAGTAATAACATGAGATCAAAGCCTGTTGTGCTGCTCAATTCTTACCCACATTATCATGGGTTATTGGCCCTGGCTGTATATATAGGATTCCTGCATTCCTTACAACACTGTGCACTCATGAAGAGTGGGGGTCATTGCTTGATACCCCTGAGTGTCCTCTAGCCTCAGCTGTGCTGAGAGCCTAGGTCGGGGATGCTCCAGCCTGGAGTAGCTCACAGGGCACAGCGGTATTTACGGGGCTCTCAGGCTGGCCCCATGCTGGAGAGAAGAGCCAAAACGATGGGAAAATGGGGGAGAGGCAGGGCTTTGTGAACCTTTGAAATTTCTTTGACATCACTCCCATTAAAAGATGGGGATTTGTGTCCCCTCCCTTCGAATTAAGGCCAGCCTTAGGGACTGGTCAACCAGTAGATCGAGGCAGAGGTGATGCTGTGTGACCTCATAGGCTAAATCATAGAAGGTTATGGAACTTCTGCCTGGTTCACAGGGGCACTTAGGCTGGAGCTTTGAACCAGCTTGTAAGGAGGCCCCCCACTCCAGGTAACCACACCGTGCTGAAGCCCAAACTGGCCCAACAGACACCGCACAGAAAGGCCCCGAAGGGAGATGCCACCAGCTTCAACAACTCCAGCTCCATCTGACTCTACCCCCAGGACAGATGCCAAGCCAGAACCATCCGGCCAAACCCCATTACAAGTCCTGTCCCACAGAGATCAGAAAGGGATCATTGTTGTATTAAGCCACTAAGTTTTGGGGCAGTCCGTCTTATAGTGATTGATAACCGATGTTGGCCTCTCCCCTTTCCTTTACAAATGAGGAAACTTGACTTGCCCAAGGTCACATAGCTTGCAAGTGACGGAGCCACTGCTTTGAGCCCAGCTCAGGGCTCTTTGCCAGATGTTACATGTTGACATCTTAAAAGCCCCAGAAAGCTTTAAATCAAGACACAAAGGAGAAGATTCTGAGCCCCAGAGTGTGCGCGCCCCCCGCCCCCCCTCCCCCGCCACAATTAGGCACTTGAGCGTCCCTTTCCTATTCCTAACTGTCTCAAAACAATGACATTCAGGTCTGCCACTGGAGCCCATTCTCCCCGCTTCTGCACCATTCTCTGATGTTCAGGAACCCGATGCCCTTGGGAGCAGCAACCAGCCCTTCCCTGTGTATTTCATTTAAAGATAGCTTCCATTTGCCAAACAAGTACTGTGTGCGGGCACAGTGCCAAAGACTTTGCATGTGATATCTCATTTAGTCCTGCCAGGGGCCCTGTGTTCTCTCTCCCACTACTGAAGAGCCCGGCACGACTTGGCTCCTGTCTACCTGTCTGTTTGTCAGCGACATGTTCTTCCCACATACCTGCTGCTCTCTGCCTGGCACATCCTTGTTCCACTTTGGAACAAGGCCACTCCCACTTATCCTTGGGGGTCTCAGTGTACATGTCGCTCCTCTAGGAGACCTTCCTCGCACCAACTTAGGTCCTCGTGTGACTATGATGAAGGGAAGCAGAATATGCCCCCCAAAAATATGCCACTTTGGCAGAAGGATTATTTTGAGCTAAAGACACTTAAAAAAAAAAAAAAAAAGAACAGCAGGTGCAAGAAGGGTGTTCTGACCTCCTCTTTTCCCCCTGAAAGCAGGAGATAGAATTCCCATTTGAAAGATATCCTTCCTGTACCAGGAGAAAAGAAATATTCCTATCGCCAGAGATAGGAAGTCAAGGCCAAGAGAAATCTTTACAAAGAGACCTTGTTAAGGTAAGTCTTACTATCCCGTATAGCCTATCCTATAGATTTTAGTCACATTTCCACAATCAACTCTTTCTGTTCAAGCTAGCATAAAAGTATTTGGGTTTTGCCACTTCTTTGGGTCTTCATTTTCCTATGGGGGCTCTTGTGTACATGTAAAAATTTGTGGGGGTTTTTTTTTTTTTTGCTGTTAATCTGTCTTACATCAATTTCCTTCTCGGGCTCAGCCAGAGCCCCTAAGAGGGCAGAGATAAAATTCTGCCTCCCCTACAACCAATTCCCTCCTGCTCTCTCTCTTCATTGCATTATCTATTTTATGCAAACACCTTTAACAGCCTTTTCTTATGCTAAGATGTAAGGTCTATAAGGACTGTCTGTTCTCCCTTTTATACCCAGCACTTAGCACATGGCTTGGCACATGGTATGAAAGTTAGGAAACCAAGGCTCCAGGGTCCCACTCAGTGGCAGAGGCAGGGTGACAACCCAAGTTACCAGAGTCTCATCCTGAACCTCGTCTTGGCACTGTGGCCCAGCGCCCAGGCACTTACGTGGCTGGTGGGGACCCTGAAAGTCCAAACAAGAAATACTCACATCACAGCCTGCTGGGAGCAGCTGTTCCTGGTGAATTTATAGGAATGCACCGACTTCCAGGGAAGGATCTTGTGGCTATATTGGAAGCAGCAGAACTTGGCCACATCACTGCCACCTAAAAAAAACAGGGAGAGGAAGGAGCTGGGAGGTGACCCTTTGCTTCTACTCCCAGCCTGCACCAGGGAAGGGAGTGGGACAGCTCCATACGTCTGGCAACTCCACGATGGACACTCAGGATGAAGATCAGGAGAACAAGAAAGCCAACAGGAAAGCTCTTCATGGCGCTGCAAGCTGGGCCCTTCACAGCTTTCTCCCAAATTCCTCCTGACTCCACCTGACCCCCTTTTTATAGGGCTAAGTTGGCTCTGAAGAGAATTCTGGAGAAATTTGTGGCCGAGAACAAGAGCAGCTCTTGTGACCCTAGAGCGGAAGAGCAACCTGATACCTTTGGAAGAAGATTGGAAAGAAAGTAAATGTCATTTGAGGGGAGGGGAGGGGCCAGCACACCATTGGTAGTTTCTGCCCAGGTGTTTTTCGTCCTCTGCTTTGTTTAAGAAGCCAAAGCAGAGGAAATGAAATAGTGGTTCTCCAGAACTGACTTAAAATACCTTAGAACACAACTGATGTCCTGGATTGATTTCTGGCTCTTGACCAAAGCTTTCTTTGCTTTTTATTTTTTTAGATGTTATTTATTTGACAGAGAGAGACACAGCGAGAGAGGGAACACAAGCAGGGGGAGTGGGAGAGGGAGAAGCAGGCTTCCCGCTGAGCAGGGAGCCCGATGCGGGGCTCGACCCCAGGACCCTGGGATCATGACCTGAGCCGAAGGCAGACGCCCAACGACTGAGCCACCCAGGCGCCCCAGCTTTCTTTACTTTTTAAACATTGCTTCTCTCTCTCTCTCTTTTTTAAAGATTTTACTTATTTATTTGAGAGAGAGAGCATGAGAGGGGGAGGGTCAGAGGGGGGAGGTCAGAGCGGGGAGGGGTTAGAGGGAGAAGCAGACTCCCTGCTGAGTAGGGGCTCAGTCCTGGGGCTCCGGGATCATGACCTGAGCCAAAATCAGACCCTCAACCGACTGAGCCACCCAGGTGCCCCAACATTGCTTATCTCTTGGTGAGGCATGGACGGTCTCAGGACACGAGCATAGAGCAGCCTGATCATAACAATGAATGTTCAAGAACAATGCTCTGGCATGTGCCCGTCCTATCTTCTCAGTGCCACGCATCACTCGGCCCTTGGTGCTAGAGCTGCTTGGGGGCACTTAGAGCTTATCTCATCTGGTTTAGAGGGTCCCAAACCTGACAGAACATCACAATTGCCTGGAGCCTGGAAAAAACAAAAAACAAAAAACAAAAAACGGTGATATTCTGTGTACCTGCTTTGTACCTCCTGGGTCAGGCTCTTTGGGAGAGACAGTGAGGAATCTACATTTTAGCCAGATCTGACTAAAATGGAGAAAGCGTTTTCTAGAGTGGGCCAGTGAATTTCACCGAGTCTTAGGGAAGGGTAGAGCGGGACTTTCAGATCTGTATCCACCTCCTGAGAATGCCCCCCTCGGGCTTTAAAAATTTGAGTTTAAGACAAAAAAAAAATCCACTAGCCATCTAGAACCATAGGATTTTTCAGAGCTAACTGGGACCCTTTAAAACAGCACCGCCCCCCCCCAACACCTCAGTCATCCAGACTATTCTGACTATGGTTCTGAACTCACCTCACTGTTGACCTTGTCTCAACTTAAGATGGCTCTGACTTTGACAAAATTCTTTTAGGTTCTTTTTAAAATTTGGCTGAAATCTGTATTTCCATTGCTTCTACTCTGTTCAAAAATGCCTAATTTTGGAAATTGAGCAAATTGAGGTTTGGGCAGATTTGAAGACCATTGTTTTAGGTTGGGTTCCCCTAAAACAGGTGCTGAGACAAGGACCCCAGCGTAAGCAATTTGTGAAGGTGGTAATTCCAGAAGACACCAGTCGGGGAGAGCGGACAGGAGGTGGGGAAGGGAGGGCACCAACATGGGGATGGGTGATCAAGCAGGTTACTGCCATGGGCAGCTGAAGCTTGGTAGCTCTGAGGGGCTCGGGGACCTGTGCAGAACAAACCTGAGTTGGCCCTACTGTGGGGTGAGGAAGTGGGGATATTAACCCTCCACCTCTCTTCATTTCATTGGTTGAGGGCTGCATCCCACATCTCTGTCTTGTCCTAGGAGCAGGCTGAGAATGCTCTGTGATCAGGGTAACAGCCCTCAGGCAGGGCAAGTGTCCTCAATTAGCAGACTTTGATTCACAGAAGTGAGTGATAAGGGGATATGGGTGGGGCCCCAACAGCACCTGCTACCATTATTATGTTTGTCCTTGAACATAATAAGAACATTCTCTCTTTCAGGTTAAGCCTCCCATGCCTTCAATTTGCCCCACACCATCCCACTGACACCACCTTCACACACCAGTTCTTGCTTCAACAGCTACAGTGTGCTGGGGACCTAAAGGTTTCGTAAATGGGACACAATAAACACTAACCACAGGGGCTGATGAAGAGTTGATCAATTGGACTGTAGTTAGAATTTGGAACTTTTATTCATTAAAAGGCACCAATAAGAGAGTGAAAAGTTGGGGGGTTGGGTAGATTTTTGCAATATGTCTATACTAGGTTGAAGAGTATCTCCTCAAAATTCATGTCAACCCAGAACTTTGGAATGTGATCTTATTTGGAAAACAGGGTCTTTGCAGCTGTAATTAGTTAAGAGGAGGTCATACTGGATTGGGATAGGCTCTTGTGATATTGTGGTTTATAATAAGAAATATATATTTGGCCTACAACCCTTGGCACACAGCTCCTAAAACCTTTCTAATTTTCTTTCTTTCTTTAAATTTATTTTAGAGAGAGAGAGAGTGAGGGGCAGAAGGAGAAGGAGAGAGAGTCTTAAGCAGACTCCTTGCTGAGTGCAGAGACCGACGCAGGGGTTCAATCCCACAACCCTGAGATCACCGCCTAAGCTGAAACCAAGAGTCAGATGCTAAGCTGACTGCACCACCCAGGTGCTCCAAACCTGTGTAATTTTCTAAGCTGGGAAAGCAATGGGAGCATCTTTTGTTTCTAATATTTGGTCTTTTGTCCTCAGTTCTTGAAATAGCTCCAGAGCAATAAAGATGAAAGGAGCATCTTATTACACACAACCAGCCCCTTCCAACCACACCTGTGTTGATGTTAATGCAGCGATTTTTTGAAAAGCCTTTAGATAAAAGCACAAGGAGGGAGGTAGTTACCGGGGGAAGCAGCTTCAGCCCCCCCTCACCCCAAATCTCTGGGGAGGGGAGAGGAGCTGGAGGTTGAATTAATCCCCAGTGGCCAATGACTTAATTAATTATGCCTACATAATGAAGCCTCCCCCAAAATCCCCAAAGGACAGGGTTCAGAGGGCTTTTGGGTTGGTGAACATGTGGAGGTGCTAGGAGGGTGGGGCGCCCACCCCTATCCAGAGGGCTTGGAAGCTCAGCACCCTTCTCCATACCTTGCCTTCTGCATCTCTTCCAAAGGCTGTTCCTAGGTTGTATCCTTTAGAATCAATTGGTAATCTAGTGAATAAATCTAGTTTTCCTAAGCTCTGTGAGCTGCTCTAGCAAATCATCAATCCTGAGGAGGGGGTCATGGGAACCTCCAATTGACTGCCAGCAGGTCAGAAGCACAGGTGACGACCTGGACTTGCAACTGGCAGCTGAAGTGGGGGAGGGTAGTCTTGTAGGTCTGAGCCCTTAACCTGTGGCATCTGACGCAATCTGCCGGTAGATAGCGTCAGGACTATGTCACATAGCAGGATGCCCAGCTGGTGTCTGAGAATTGCTTGGGGTGAGGAAAACCCACATCTGGCATCCAAAGCGAAGCATTGACAGTGGACTGTTGTAGTGAGTAGACATAAAGCAGAAGAGTTGTTTCCCTTTCAGCTCTAAATCCAGTGACTGGTGTCCTTATAAGGAGGCCACGTGAAGAGACAGAGACACTCAGGGAGGGAGAAGGCCATGTGAGGACAGAGCCAGAGATTGGTGTGATGTGGCCCCAAGCCAGGAGCACTAAAGAGTGCCGGGAGCCACCACACGGTAGGACGAGGGGAGGAAGGATTCTTCCCTAGAACCTTCGGAGGGAGCATGGCCCTGCCATCACCTCGATTTCAGACATTCAGCCTCTAGAACCATGAGAGAACAAACATCCATTGTTTTAAGCCACCCAGTTTGGGGTAATTTGTTACGGAGGCTCTAAGAAACTAATACAACATGTATCTGTAAAAGGGCTAGAATTCAGAATATAAAAGAAACTATAAATTAAAAAAAGAAAGATGACATAATAGAGAAATGGCTGAAACTTGAACACTTTATG
Organism: Phoca vitulina; assembly: GCF_004348235.1. Taxonomy (NCBI): domain Eukaryota; kingdom Metazoa; phylum Chordata; class Mammalia; order Carnivora; family Phocidae; genus Phoca; species Phoca vitulina. The sequence goes on along the minus strand of NW_022589748.1, from coordinate 2,494,786 downwards.
AAGGAGGAAACCCAAATGATGAATGAAAGAGGCCTGGTTCTATTAGTCCTCAGAGAAATGCAAATTTAAACCACAATATGATACTGCTCATGCACCCACAAGAATGGCTAACGTGAAAAAGATGGAAAATACCAAGAGCCAGTAAGGGCATGGCCCCGGGAAACATACCACAGTGGGAGTGGCAAACAATGGGCAATATTTACTAACGTTGAACGTACATGTTCTCTATAATCTGGCAATTCCACACCTAGTAATATAATTATACTGATCAGAAATGTGTACATGTAATTGCCGAAAGACATTGTTCATAATAACCCCAAACTAAATCACGCAAATATCTGTCAGTGGTAGAAGGGAAAATGAATTGTGGTTTATTAAATGTCATCCACCATATAACAATGAGAATGGACTATAATTACATGTATTATGCTGAGGAAAAGAAGCCAGATACGAAAGAAAAATATTGTAGGATCCCATGTGCATAAAGTACCAAAGCTAACCCATAATGATGGTGGTCAGAATGGTGGTTACCTTTGAGAGAGAGCAAGTGGAAGGGAGGTCCACGGGGAGCTCTGTGGGGGGCTGATACATTTTGTTCCTTGACCAGGGTACTGGTGCACCTTTTTATCTTGTGACAATTCATTGAGCTGTACTCTATGGGTTTATGTACTTTTCTGTATTTCCATAAATTAGTGAAGGAGAAGGAAACAATATGGTGGATAAATTAGTGAATCCTGGATCCTGCTCTAGTCCCCCCAGCCTCTTCCCTATGGTTGAAGCTCGCGCCTGCCACCCTCCAGCCTGCTGGTTGGGCTCCTACCATGTGTGTATGGATCTCTCAGAACCCTCAGTCCCATATGGTTCCCAAGTTGTGGACTGTAATCTGCATTTCCCACTACTCTGGACACGCTTCCAGAATCAGGCCTACTGTTTTGTTGTCACTCTTCTGGCTTGTCTCTCTAGACCCACCTTCGTTAGCTGAGTTGCCTCTCCCCATTCCCCTCATGATAGACTGAATTGTGTTCCCTAATCCCCAACGTTAACTGTATTTGGAGATAAGACCATTAAAGAGGTAATTAAGGTCAAGGGTGGAGCCCTGATCCAATAGGATTGATGTCCTTATGGGAAGAGGAAGAGATACCAGGAATGTGTGCACACAAAGAAAAGGCCATTTGGAGTCACAGTGAGGAGGTGGCCACCTGCACGCCAAGAAGAGAAGCCTCAGGAGAATCCAGCTCCCCTGACACCTTGACCTTGGCCTTCTAGCCCCAGAACTGTAAGAAATAGATGTCTGTTGTTTAAAACCCCAGTCTGTGGTATTTCGTTATGGCAGCCCAAGCTGACTGGGTTCTCCCAGAAGAAGATCCTGAGGCAAGGATTCGAGGGCAAACAATATATTTTGGAGGAGATCACAAGAAATACCAGCAGAGGTGTGGGGGACTCAGCCAGAGAAGGGAAGGTAGCCAGTGAGGAAAGGGTGCCTTATAGAGCAGGTTACCGCTGCCGGCAACCAGGGCTGGATCCCACTGCAGACTTTTAGATGTAAGTCAGAGTCACTGCAATTGAGCATAGGGAGCTGGGCCATTCATCCTCCACCTCCAAGGGCCACTGACCTTGGGTACTTGGACCTCAGGTGGAGGACCTCAGGTGGAGGGAGAAAATGGAGGATGGAGGAAATGGTGGGAACCGAAGGGTGGGTGCCAAGGGGATGTGGGCCGGGGACTGCTAGTATCCACTATGTGTGGACTTACGGGTTGCAACAGAATATCCTTCTGCTAGGGGCAGAATGCCCCATTTTGTGTCTGCAAAGACTCCACCCTCCGGGTCTATGACCCATGTCACCTATTGGGGGAAGCCTTCCTCCATCCTTCCTTCGGAGCTGGATCGGGTGGCTGTCCTCTGGCTCCACGTTGTGGAGTTGAATTGCAGCTGCCACTTTCCACACACATCAGCTTGCCTGGCTGCCTTCCTTCTTGGACGGTGAGTTCTTTCCATTCATTCCTTCACTGACTCATTCATTCAACAGATTTTATTTTAAAGATTTTATTTATTTATGAGAGAGAGTGTGTGTGTGTGAGAAAGCGCACAGCAGCGGGGAGGGGCAGAGGGAGAAGCAGGCTCCCCATTGAGCAGGGAGCCCGACTCAAGGGGCTTGATCCCAAGACCCTGGGATCACAACCTGAGCCGAAGGCAGATGCTTAACCGACTGAGACACCCAGGTGCCCCAACAGATGATTTTTTTGTTCTCCTCACTGTCCTAGATGCTGAGATGCAGAAGTAGACGAGACAGATAAGGTCCCTGCCATGTATGTTCTAGTGGAGGGAGTAGACATCAAGCAGAAAACAATTACCCAATAAATTATGAATTATACCTGGGGTGTGTACTTTGAAGGAGAAGCATAGGGAGCTTCAGGAATGTACATCGACGGAATCTGAATGAAGCCAAGGGGTCAGAAGAGTCTTCCTTTAAAGAAAGTGACCTTTGCACTTAGCCTTGAAGGACAACGTGCTGGTTATTCTCCATTTGCACCCTTCCCTTTCCCCTGCAACTCATCATCAAGGAGCCAGGAAGGATTCTTGTTTGTCTTCACAAGCTTTTTTTTTTTTTTTTTAAAGATTTTATTTATTTATTTGACAGAGAGAGACACAGCGAGAGAGGGAACACAAGCAGGGGGAGTGGGAGAGGGAGAAGCAGGCTTCCCGCTGAGCAGGGAGCCCAATGCGGGGCTCGATCCCAGGACCCCGGGATCATGACTTGGGCCGAAGGCAGATGCTTAACGACTGAGCCACCCAGGCGCCCCTCTTCACAAGCTTTTGACACAGAATCTGGAGTCCATTTTGTAACAAATATTACATTTGGCCCTGCCCAAGACTCTGCAGATACATGGTGGACAAACAAGACCAAAGTTGAGTGAAACGGAAATGCACCCTATGCCTATGGTCCTGGACATCAGGGAGAGGCCAGAAGGGGGCCCAGTGTGGGTGGAGGGTTTCCCCAGAGCTGGGCAGCTCCCTGCAGGCTGTAGGCACCATCCCAGTTTGGGTCTGATAGACGCAGAGTGGAGTCAAGCAAAGAAAAACATGGTTCCTGGAATCGGAAAAGACAAACCTGTTTTCTGTTGGTGCATTATCAGTTACTCCATTTACCCCCAGAGCAGTCCTGTGAGGGAGGTTTTACCATGCCACCCCTCTCCATCCAAGGGACCTGAGGTTCCAAGAGGGGAGGTAATTTGTTCAAGGTCACACGGCCAGCAGGTGGCAGAGCCGTTTCAAAGCCAGGTCTGTCTCATGCCTGTACCCTCTTCTGCGTTGGAGTGTTTTAGGGTCCTTGACCCTGCCCCCCTTCCCCTGAGAAAGGGACTCAAGGTTAGCTTGTCCTGGAGCCAAAAGTACCCTATATACAAGTGAGACTATCAAAGCAAAGGGCAAATAATGGCTGGATAGATCAGGTACAGCACCTGTCACGGCCTCAAGAGCTGGCACGCTTTCAAAGAGCTGATATGGAAAGGGAAGTGCAATCAGCCCCATAAGTCACAACGTCTTGAACATCAAAACAAACCGCGGCTCACTCGGTTTAAGGCAGCTCTTCCTGATTCGGAGGCCTACGAGAAATTTCTCCGGGTGATCCTCAGCAAGGGTCACTGGGCGCCCAAGAAGCGCATATTCTGTAGGGCTTTCACTGCTCAGAAGTTGGAAAGCCAGGAGAATGATTGCGATTTCTAGGGAAATCCAGTCACAGGATAGCTTTTCTCTAGGAGTCAGAAAACATAGAGGCCAAAAAGGCATGATCCGAACGTGGCAAAGAAGCAGCAACAGAGCGGCAGATGGGATTGGGTGGGAGCCAAGGAGGAAGGGGAGCTGGGGGTGGGGTGGGGGGAGGCTGAGCGTTCGGGGGGGGGGGTCCTCTCGCTGTCCTGTGGGTGCTGAGCCGGTGAGCCCACCCCACAGCTTCAAGAGGAGGAAATCTTTGAGTCAGAACAAAGGTGTTTCCTGGAAACAATCAGACCTGTCATTCTGGGAAGTTAAGATAACTCCCAATAGAGAGGTTCAACCCAGAGAAACAAAGCCATAGAATTCTGTGGACCAAATAGCTTTGCAAGATCTCAAAGCGGATTCCAGCCCTTCTGACGGCAAAACGTCTCTCCCTCCGCCAAACCAATCTCTCCAGGCAGGTCTGTTTCCAAGGAGGAAATGGGGATGGGGAAGAAGACCAAGAAGATGCCTCTCTGGAAGAACCGATCTGCTGGGGGCAGGGACTTCCATCATTACAGGGCTGCCAAGAAGTATTGTCCTCTTGGCAGATGGATTGGAGCCTTGCTGAGCCCAGTAGGAAGGCTGGCTGGTTGGGGAGAGAAGAAAAATCAGGGCGGAGGAGAGGAAAGAGCGGTAGGAGGGGAGGGCATGGAGGGAAGGGGTGAAGCTCGGAAAGTTCAAAGGCTTTGAATAAATATAAGACATAATGATGTCCCCACCTTTATTTTTCCACTCCAGCTGAAAAGCAGAAGCAACTGAGACCATATAACCTCATATTAGTCTCATATATATATATGTATATATTGTGAAATGATCACCCTAATAAATTAACATCCGTCCCCACCCAAAGTTACAGTTCTTTCCTTGCACTTTGTACTCTCTTAGCGACTTTCAAATATGTGATACAGTCTCATCAACTCCAGTTCCGGTGCTGTACATGGGATCCCCAGGAATTATTCATCTTATAACCGGAAGTCTGCCCCCACGCTCATTTCATGCGCCCCCACCCCAGCCCACCTGCCTCCAGCAACCAGCCATCCATTCTCTGTATCTGCGAGTTCATTTTTTTTTCGAAAAGATTCCACAATTTGGCTATTGTGGACATTGCTGCTATGAAATTGGGGTGCAGGTGCCCCTTCTTTTCACTATGTATTTTGGGGGTAAATCCCTGGTAGTGCAATTGCTGGGTCGTAGGGTAGCTCTATTTTTAACGTCTTGAGGAACCTCCACACTGTTTTCCAGAGCGGCTGCACCAGCTTGCATTCCCACCAACAGTGTAGGAGGGTTTCCCTTTCGCCGCATCCTTGCCAACATCTGTTGTTTCCTGTCTTGTTAATTTTGGCCATTCTGACCGGTGTGAGGTGGTATCTCATTGAGGTTTTGATTTGTATTTCCTTGATGCCGAGTGATGTTGAACATTTTTTCATGTGTCTGTGTGGTGATGAGCACTGGATGTTACACGCAACTAATGAATCATTGAACACTACATCAAAATCTAATGACGTACTATGTGTTGACTAATTGAACATAAAAAAAAAAGATTCCACGTATCAAGGAGATCATACAGTATTTGTCTCTTCCTGCCCAACTTACTCCACTTTACATAGTGCCCTCAAGGTCCGTTCATGTTGTCACAAATGGCAGGATTTTTTAATGGCTGAGTGTTGTTCCATTGCATATATAGAATCACCTTTTCTTTATCCATCCATCCATCCATCCATCCGTGGACACTTAGGTTGCGTCCATATCTTGGCCTTTGTGAACAGGGCTGCAGCGAATGTGGGGACGTGCATACCTTCAAGTTAGTGTTTTCCTTTCCTTTGGACAAATACCCAGAGGTGAAATTGCTGGATCATATGGTGGTTCTAGTTTTAATTCTTTGAGGGGCCTCCATACTGTTTTCCACAGTGGGTGCACTGATTTGGGCAACTTTTTAAAAGACTGCTGATTTCCTGGCCGCATTCCGGCAAGAGTCTGAGTCAGCGCATGTGGGGTGGGGTCCAGGAATCTGGATTTAAAGCTTCACAGCTGATTCGAAGCCCAGTCAGGATGGAGAACGGCTGGTAGGTGTCTCGTTCTCTCTCCCACCCCTTGGCCTCAAGGACTCAAGTGCTCCCTTCCTGTTCTGCTCTTGGGTTATGATAGAACATACCAGCTGTGTGCTTAAGAAAGAGCTTTTAACTCACTTTTAATGAATCATATGACAGGTTTTGCTGGGAGTGGGGTGCTCTCCCAAATGCAGGCCAACGTTGCCCTCACATGGCCACAAACTGAACCCAGTCCCTCCCTGGTCAGCTCCTAGAACACCCTCCATCTCCGGAATGGCTCCTTCGCAAGAGAGCTTGAGAAAGAGTGTGGGTGACTTGGTGTCATTGTGCTGGTGGCCTGTCCAGAAGCAAGGCAGGAGGGTATCATGTCATCGTGTAAGACTGGCCATCTAGAGAGCGCATGGGTGGCTGTCAGTTGAGCGTCCGACTGTTGATTTCGGCTCAGGTCATGATCTCGTGGGTCATGGGATCAAGCCCCTCATGGGGCTCTGAGCTCAGCAGGGAGTCTACTTGAAGATTCTGTCCCTCTGCCACCACCCCTCCTCTCCAATAAATAAATAAATCTTTGAGGCGCCTGGGTGGCTCAGTCGTTAAGTGTCTGCCTTCGGCTCAGGTCATGATCCCAGGGTCCTGGGATGGAGCCCCGTGTCGGGCTCCCTGCTCAGCGGGAAGCCTGCTTCTCCCTCTCCCACTCCCCCTGCTTGTGTTCCCGCTCTCGCTGTCTCTCTCTCTGTCGAATAAATAAATAAAATCTTTAAAGTAAATAAATAAATAAATAAATAAATAAATAAATCTATCTTTAAAAAAAAGACTGGCCATCCATGGGCATGGTTCACATTCTGGAGCAAGGCCAGACAAAGGCAGGGCAGGACTTTTGGTGGACAGCTCAAGTGCTCAAGCGGCCATCATCTTGACCAGTGCCTTCTTTCTCCGGACACATTTAAAGGACACCAGAGAGGAACACCTGGGTGGCTCAGTCGTTAAGCGTCTGCCTTTGGCTCAGGTCATGATATCAGGGTCCTGAGAGTGAGCCCCGCATCGGGCTCCCTGCTCTGCGGGAAGCCTGCTGCTCCCCCTGCCTGTGTTCTCTCTCTCTCTTTCTGACAAATAAATTTAAAAAATCTTAAAAAAAAAAAAAAAAGGCCACCAGAGAAATGAGATAGAGCCTGCTGGAATGGCCACAGAAGTGTCAGCCAGAGGTGAAGGGAACTAAGAGGTACAAACTTCCAACTATCAAGTAAATGAGTCCTGGGGATGTAACATACAGCATGGGGAATATAGTCAAAAATATTATAATGACTTTGAATGGTGACAGACAGTAACTAGACTTATTGTGGGGACCATATCATAATGTATAAACATATCAGATCACTATGATGTACAGAATATTGAATGTCACTTAAGCTTCAATTAAAAAAAAAAAAAGTGTCAGCCAGATGCCCTGGCCCCAGCAAGACCAGCTTCAGCTTCTCTGCCTCCCAGCTGGGCTTGGCCATGCCCCCCAGTTAATATTTTTTGAGCCTCTACTATGTGCCAGGCATTGAGCTAAGTGCTTCCCACGCATTCATGCCTTACTGAGTCCTCACAATCAACCCGTGAGCGAAACCCTTCTATTATGCCCATTTTACAGATGTGCAAAGTGAGGCCGGCCTATACAACTTCCTTGTGGAAAGAAACAAAGACCACCCAGATGAAGACAAACACGTTTTTCATTCAGAGCTTGCTACAGCAAGAGAGGCAGCCACTCTCATTTGTGTTTGGCAGAGACTCACAGACAGGCCAGGGATTGGGGGAGCCCCAGAGTGGACAAAAGGGAAGGCACAGGTGTGCTTCTGTTGGAGGGGGTTGGTATGGAGAAACAAATATCTTGTGTGTTTGATTTGGGAATATAGTTGGCTCTCTCTGGTTGATTCTGAGTTGGAAAAGGGAGGAAAAAATAGGAAGCTGGCAGTCTCCGACCAAGTCGTGATGGTTGTGGGCTAGTTGCTGCCAGGACTGTGGGTCAGAGTTCTCTTGTCATCTACAGCCTGGCCATTGTCCATTTGCATTTCAGTCTCTCATCCCTGCATGTTCCAGCTCTCGTCCATCCCTACAGAAAAGCTCTTCTTGCCAGAGTGAAATCTTGGTCACCATTCAGATGCCAACTCTGTGCTAAGATTTCTGCACGCTCCCCTCAACACACACCAGAACCTCCCCTCCTTTGAACTGCTAGCACTACTCTATTCTGCTTCGAAGTGGAGTTATAAGAACCTCGAGAGCGGCTGCATACTGAATGTCTCCGGTCACGCCTTCTGTGGGCTCCGCAGACTGTCTGAAGGCTTATTTGCAGCCATGGAAGGCTGCAGAACGTGCGCCCCTCCCCACAGCTGGCAACGACCCATGGAGCGGGGCTGTGATGCTGAGGAGGTGGGTCTTACACCACTTTCCAGAGGCGTCAGCTCTAATTGCTCTCTGCCCGATGATGCTCCCTTACTGGCTACCTTCCTTTGCCTTGTATCACCTCCCCATCCTCTTGAGGTTACTCCCTGTACCTCCCGCACATAATCTTGGCACTCAAATCTTCGTTTTGGGGTCTGCTTCCAGAAAAACCCCAAGTGGAAAGGGCTTATTGTACCCATTTTATAGATGAGGGAAACTGAGGCTCAGAGAACTTAAGTGACATATGTCAATGTCATGCAGCTCACGAGCTAGGATTGGTACTAAACCCACACTGCTCTTGATTTGTGAGTGTGTGTGTGTGTGTTATTTTTCTCCCTAATTCTCTGAAGCCAGAGACCATCTTTTTCATTTAATAGCCTTGTGGAATAATGTGCTTGGTTGAAAATTTTTAAAAAATTTAATTGGATCCAGCTGTGCATGAATGTTTTACAAAGTTCACAACAGGACTCCCAAGAGTGGGCCAAGACCACTCCTAGGATGCCCCGGGCTCAGGCTGCCTTTATCCCCTCCAATGGGCAACTCAGGATGCTCTCTGGGCCACACACTCCATTGTTCATACTCTGACCCTGTCCCTCTAGGAAGAGAACAGACAAGACACAATCACCTTCAAAGGGAAATCACATTTTACTTGGATCGTTATTTGAGAAGAGCAAGTGTTTCCACACTCTTGACATCTCCATCACATGGTATCTCATACATAGGGAAAAAAAAACCAAAAAAACCCTGGAATCCCTCTCCCCCTACAGTCCCCACTCCGTCTTCCCATCCTCAAATGTAGGGAAAGACCAGCTTTAAAGGCATAGCAGGTCTTTGTCCCTAAAGCAGCACAGAGCAGGCCATGCCACAAAGCGGACCACCTCCTCCAAACCCTATCTTCCCAAAGGAATTAAGCTACCCAAGCTGGCCCCTCGTCCTGATCCTCCAGGACCGTTTTATTACAAAAGGCAATGAGTCCCTAAAAACTTCATTACGTACAGCTTGTGAGACTCGTGCAAGGAAGGCTGGGATCTGGCGGCGCCTACGGCAAAGGAGCCCCGTATTTTCTCGGATTTTTATTCATCTGGGATTCTGGAAGTGGAACAAGCTGGGGGCATCGGCAATGTGATGACGAGCTGCAGCTGTCGACAGGTTGCCCGCACCCAGACAGACAGACAGACAGTCAGCCCGCAGGGTCCCACAAGCCCAGAGGACCCACAGAAGCCAGCTACAAGCTAAGTTTTTAGGTGCCGGCCAAGTATGTCTGCAGGTCGGGCCTCATGCCCCTGGGTTCTGATGGAGCCTGGGATGCAGAGAAAGCCTACCCCCTTCCTTCCAGAATCTTCTCCTCCAGCTCAGGGAAGGCAAGGGGCCCAGGACTCTTGGAGCGGTTGCTCAGCCTCCCCTGCCTCGGGTTTCGTTTTATAGACTGGTGTTAGGAAACAGGAACACTCGCTCTCCCCCTCTTACCGCTGGCTCACGGGCCCCAGGCGGAGGGCCAGGGGGCAGTTAGATGGATGTGGTGTTGGCAGGGTTCCCCTGCACCGGGGCTTTGGTGCTCATTGCCCTGACCCCAGGGGATGCCGTCTTCCGCCTGGCATCCAGCTTCTTCATGTACTTCTGGACCCAGGGATGCCTGGGGTTGCCACAAAACTTCTGGCCTTTCCTGGTGGTGAAGCTGTGGGAAGGGTGACAAGGGCACACTTGAGAGGTGGCAGGGACCTCGGACCACTTCCCCAGACGAGCAGGGAGTGTGGAGGCCCGCAGAGGGGCAAGCTGCTGCCCGGGGGGTGCCTCCTAGCAAGGTCCTGACACACAGTCCTCTCCCTGCGTGTCTGCATCTCTGCACATCCTCGGCAACCTCCCTGTCCGATGGGGGAGGCCCGGCCCTGCCTTCAGAAAATGCTGGATCTGAAGAGAGAGACACAATCTCTACCCACAGGGAGGAGAGGAGAGGAGAAAATGCATTGAAACCCCCCAGGAAAAAAAGGCAGATACCTCCAATTCACACGTTTTTCGGGGTAAGGTGACTCATAAAGATGCCAGAGCAGGGAGGGGGCGGTGCCAAGCCAGCTCTGAGCTAGGGGGTGCCAGGGGGCGAAATTACTCATGATACCAAGGTCACATTTCTACAGCAGGTCGCTGTTACAGAATAAGCTCACACTTGCTGTCTTGTGTGAGAGGCAGCTATGAAGTTATCTGGAGTCCCAGTGACCTTGAGCAGGTCACCTTTCTGGGCCTCAGTTGTTACCTGTAAAATGGGCATAATCCTATCTAGCTCACCGAATGGTCCAGAGGGTTAGTTACGATCATGGTATACATCCCCAGATAGTGCCTAGTATATGTGGTGACCCGGAGGCTCATCTCTCCCTGCCCCTCTCCTGCTGGGTGTCCAGGGAGAGGGAGATACTCACATCACTCCTGCCACAGGGCAGACACTCGCACTGGACAGCTGGTAGCTAACCACTCGGTTCTCAGGAACTTTCTTGGAAATGAAGGACATGCAGCAGGAAGAGGGGATGGGCACAGAGCCTAAAAGACAGGAGAGAGAACCATGTTCTTTCCCAGCCTGTCCAAGGCCTGGGCTTCAGGGATGGAGCACGTCCCCTACACTAACACCCCCAGACAGCTGCCCCTCAGCATTCCCCTCCAAACCCAGCCTGGTCGGTCCTCCACCCTCCGCTGTGCCGTCCAGCCATGCTCTCGGCATGACTGACCCGCCTGATAGCCCGGGGCTGAGTTGGAGGTCGTACCTGCAGGGTCAATGCGGTGGGCACATAGGGTCAGAAGCAGGAGGCTAGCCCCAAGGGTCGCAAGGCCTGCCATGTGCCGGAGAAGCAGTTCAGGACCTAGAGCTGGGGTGCAGGAGGAGAGGGCCAGGTTCCTTTCAGACCACCCCAACCTCCCTCTGCCTTTTATAAGGGCAGTTGGGAGGAAACATGCTCTGATTGAGCCTCCCCCCACACCCTCCAGATTGCCTTGAAAGTCCTCGAGGCCTATGAATTCTGCCAAGCGGAAGTGGTTGCCTAGCTGAGTCAGGGGTTATGTTATGTGGCGTATTCTAACAAAGGCTGGGGGAAGAGAGGATTGCCTCGCCTAAGTGAAGTGCAGAAGCTTTGGATGCAGAGTCAGAAGACTAATGAGGATCCTTGGTGTGCCGTTCATTCCCTGTGGGATCCTGGATAAGTCACTCACCTATCTGAGCTTTAGTTTCTTCAGGTGAAAATGGGTAAAGTCACCCTATCTCCTTCCATTCATTCATTCATTCATTCACCAAGTCTTTGGACGGGGGGCAGCAGAGGGAGAGGGAAAGAGAGAATCTCAAGCAGGCTCCACACCCAGCGGGAAGCCCGATGCGGGGCTCCATCTCACAACCCTGAGATCATGATCTGAGCCAAAACCAAGAGCCAGACGCTCAACTGACTGAGCCACCCAGGTGAATATCAGTTTATATTCACCAACTCTTATTAGGCTATGTGCTATGTGCCAGGCTTCCGGTGGGGAGACAGATATGCGAGCAAGTGTGCGTAAGAAGCAATTACAGGTGCTGACCGAGCGGACATGGAGCAGAACAGACACTCTTGTTGTTTATATGCCCTTGGACCCCTTCACCTTGTTTGCACACACTGGCTTTTGGTGACCTTGCATTTCTAGTGCCCAAGCTGCTGAAGCCACCTAGCCGGCAGGCTCTACGAAAGTGGGAAATACCTAGAAATCTATATCCTCGGGGCAGACCTTGACATAGGTCTGCTGGAGGGATACAGACCCCAGATATAGCATGACCTACACTGCTTCCTGAGACCCTGACTGGGTCAAGCCAGTTTCCTTCTGTGCAGCAGGACTCTGCTGACCCCCCTTCCCTCCTGGGTCTGCTTCCCCTCTGCCCTGTTGGTTTCCCCTGGAGGCACTGCCTAATGAACCACTTGCCCGCAAATCCTCCTTTCAGGGTCAGTTCTGAGGACCCCAGCCTGAGACAAGGGGTGTAGGTGGGGAGGGGGGATCATTGAAGGAACTGGCCAGCTCTGCTGGAAGGAAATTGGGGGATGCGCTTGAAATTGATGGCTGTGCTGAGGTTTGGACAGTCAAGAAACTGGTAGCTGCAGGAGGGCTTTGTAGGTCATATTGAACAATGCTGTTCTTAGGAACCGAGGTGACCTTGGCAGACAGAGTGGAATATGGCACCCACTTCACTCTGTCCCCCATTCCAGGTCCCAGACTGAGACCCCATATTTGGACTTTTGTCAACTGCTGATTCCATTTCTAGCCCCTCCCTCCAATGTTCTCCATTCCATTTCTCATGGGAATAAATCCTCGGCTTTCTCTGGCCTCCTTGCTCTGGCCATCCAGGGCATGCAAGCACACACCGATGGAGGAGCTCACTGCCACATGTCACCCGGATTACAGCCAGTTGTGTGTCTCTGTCTCCCATGGGACCACAAACACCAAGATCGATGTCCCATTTCCATGCCCACCAATTCCCAAGCAGGTCAGCTATTGCGTGGCCAGTGTTTTTAGAATGAATATATGATGGACCAACTCTGACCAAGGACTCCTACGTGGTCTCTGCCCAGCATGACTGAGATCAGTGTGGACATACATGGGGGAATCAATAGGCAGGTCCTCTGATGGGGGCCAGGCCAGCCATTCTCTGAGCCTGCCTGAGATTCTCTCTTTCCCTCTCCCTCCGCTGCCCCCTGCCCAAAGACTTGGTGAATGAATGAATGAATGAATGGAAGGAGATAGGGTGACTTTACCCATTTTCAGCTGAAGAAACTAAAGCTCAGATAGGTGAGTGACTTATCCTGCTCCCCTCAGCAGCCAGCAGTGATGATCTTCACCTGGCAGAGTACGGGGGACATTAAATGAGATGCCCTTTATACATGCAGGGGCTTTCCATGATTCCATCTTATGACATCCATTTGAAGATTTGCTTCTCAACAATCCAGAGGGGACTTTTTGACTCAGGGGTGCTGGGACAGAGTGCAGAGGAGCAGGAAGACATCAGGCAGAAGCAGCATGCAGGAGAAGAACGAGGACAGGGCTGAACAGGGCAGGAAGCTTGTGCTGTCCGCATGTTGAAACCTGAGGGAGTGGCACGGCAGAAGGTCACTGGGTGGGAGGGTTTGGGGTGGGGTGCATTCTTTAGAGACCAAGGCCCTTTCTTTCTTTCTTCCTCTCTTTCTCTTTCTTTCTTTCTTTCTTTTTCTTTCTTTCTTTCTTTCTTTCTTTCTTTCTTTCTTTCTTTCTTTCTTTCTTTCT
>NW_022589748.1:2430388-2481301 GCF_004348235.1 Phoca vitulina | reverse complement strand
TCTTTCTTTCTTTCTTTCTTTCTTTCTTTCTTTCTTTCTTTCTTTCTCTCTTCTTTCTTTCTCTCTTCTTTCTTTCTTTCTTTCTTTCTTTCTTCTTTCTTTCTTTCTTTCTTTCTTTCTTTCTTTCTTTCTTTCTTCTTTCTTTCTTCTTTCTTTCAGAGCACGAGTGTGCTAGGTTGAGGAGGGGCAGAGGGAGAAGGAGAGAATCTCAAGCAGACTCCCTGCTGAGTGCAGAGCCCCACACGGGGCTCTATTACATGACTCTGAGATCATGACCTCAGCTGAAATCAAGAGTTGGACACTTAACTGACTGAGCTACCCAGATGCCCCATTTCTTTCCCCAAGGCCTTTCCAAAAAAGTGCCCAGTCTTGGGTGAAAGCAAGTGAAAGCAAAAGAAAAGGAGGTTCTAGGAAAGCAGAATAGAAAACAGATAGAAAGAAAGAGGAGGAGGAGGAGGAGGAGGGGAAGGGGAGAAGGGAGAAGAAAAGGGGGAGGGGGAGGGGAGCAGACTTGGGGAAAGGAGGTAAAGAGGAAAGAGGAGAAAGAAGGGGGGCCCTGTGAAGTGCTCTGAACACCCCTGGCTCCAGCTCAGACTCTGCTCCTTGCCCACTGTGGTTTCTCCATCTGAGAAGTGGGATGCGGCTGGATCTGCTTTTTCCCAGAGTGTGGCAGCTACATGACCACATGATACAAAAACGGGCATATTTCACGTTAATTTAAATATGTCTTATTATGGTGACCCTCTATGATAAAGGGGTGTTATATTTATATAACATATAAGATTTTCCCAAAGTAAAAAATACGAGTTGACAAAATAGAATAAAGTAGGTCAACAGGACCAATAGTGTGGACATAGGACAAAAATTGTGATGATGACCCAGGAATAGCTGAAACCTGAGAAACCTGGCCAATGTGCCCTCTGAGGGCCTCTCCCCTCGAACGTGCATCCAGGCAGCAGAGGAGGGAGGAGAAGGTTGGAGACTAAGTGGGCAGCTGGGAGGAGAGGAACAGGAGAGGAAAGCAGAACCGTGCCTGGCAGGGAGCAGGGGGCAGTGGTCCTGCCCTTGTGGAATGGCAGCAAGGGAGGCTGTCTGGTTGCCTCTCCTGGGGGAGTCACCCCAAGAACAATGATGTAGCACCAAACCCAAGCTGCATGATGTGGGCCCATGGACGGTAGCCAAGGGGGTGAGGGGACTCCAAGACACATCCCACTGAGAAAGGACTGGAAGAAATGGGCTGTTAGCTTGGACAAGAAATGACTCCAAATACTTGAAGACATGTCCCAGAAAGGGAGAGTTGGCCCCGATGGCCCTAAATAGTGCAAGAGTAGACAGTTGTGAGGGTAGGGTGGTGTGAATCGGGCAGGAGGGCAGCACAGGAGCAGGGCTCAGCTTGCCTATGAAGTTGGTAAGAGTTTCGGATCCCTCCTCCCCATGAATCCACACTTCATCCCCAAGGCAACTGAGCCTTAGAGGTCAGGCAAGGGTAGAGCCGGCATTTGAATTGTGTTCTGTCTGAACTCAAGGTTCATGCAATGCCTCTCACCTGGGAGCTCAGCCTTGATCCTGGGGGCAGCGGGGCCACCCATGCTTTGGATGTGCAGAGTTTAAAAGAGGTCAGATCTGTGGTCTAGTGACATGATTGGATCCACTGGTAGGCGTGGTAGGAAAGGACTGGGGCAGGGAGGCTAGCTGGAGGTTATTGAAGCTGTCCAGGGGAGGGATGATGAGGGACTAGAGCAGGAGCCAGGAGAGGTAAAATTGGCTCCATTCCACCTGTTAGGTCTACTTGAAGTGCCTGGAGGAGAGGGAGATGCAGAATCTGGGAGGTGCCCCCTGGTGCATTCCAGGTTGTGGGTGACAAGCACCTGCAGGTTTCCTAATACCCACTTCTTGGAACTCAGTCCAGAACCCACCTTTTTAAGCCTCTCCCTAAACCCAGTAACCATGGCCCAGGAGGACCACCCTCTGGATTTGAATATCACCTTCCAGGATGGAAATCTTTGCTCAGCTCTTCAATGGCATTACCAACATTACTTAATTCCTCTGAGCCTTACTGTTCCTGTCTCATCTATAAAAGGGGAAATAACAATTTTCATCTCATAGGTTATTACAAGGATTGAACATGATAATTCATGTCAAGTGCTTAGCTCCCAGTCCAGCATAGATCAAGTGCCCCCCTGGCCATTCTTATTTTTATTACAACAACCTGTTTACAAGCCAGTGAGATGACTAAACAACCACAGGCTCTTCCATGAGCTTTACTATATTACTGCATTTAATCTAATCTTTACACTAATGACCCTGTACTGTAGATATTATAATATCATAGTACAGAGAGGTGAAGCAACTTGCTCATGGTCACACAACCACTGACTCCACTTTTGGTTTGCAGCTGAAACATGAACTACCATATAGGGTGTTAAAAATATGGGAGTAGTGAGGGAGTAAAAGGCTAAGAAAGAGAAGGAAAATGGGCAAGCTGATCCTAAAATTCATATGGAAATTCGAGGAACCCAGAATGGTCAAAATAATTTTGAAAAAGAAGAATAAAGTTATGGGGCGAACACTTTCCACTTTCACAGGTTACTACAAACTAAAGTAATCAAGATGGTTTGGGTATGGGCATAAGGATAGACATACAGATCAATGGAGTTTAGAGTCCAGAAGTAAACCCTCACATTTACAGTCAATTGATTTTTTTAAAAAGATTTTATTTATTTATTTGACAGAGAGAGAGTGAGTGAGCACAAGCAGGGGGAGCGGCAGGCAGAGGGAGAAGCAGGCTCCCCGATAAACAGGGAGCCCAATGCAGGACTTGATCCCAGGACCCTAGGATCATGACCTGAGCTGAAGGCAGACGCTAAACCCACTGAGCCACCCAGGTGCCCCTACAGGCAATTGATTTTTGATAAGGATGCCAAAGCCATTCGATGGGAAAGGATAGTCTTTTCAACAAATGGTGCTGGGACAACTGGATATCCATATGCAAAAGAATGAAGTTGGATCCCCTCCCTCACACCATATGTGAAAATTAACTCAACATAAATGTAAGAGTTAAAACTATAGAACTTTTAGAAGGAAACATAAGAATAAATCTTGATGACCTTGGATGAAGTAACAGCTTCCTTGATATGATACCAAGAACACAAGCAAACACAAAAAAAATAGTTGGACTTTACTAAAAAATGTTGTGAATTGGGGTGCCGGGGTGGCTCAGTCGGTTAAGCATCTACCTTTAGCTCAGGTCATGATCTCAGGGTCCTGGGATCCAGCCACGCATCGCATTGCATCTGGGCTCCCTACTCAGCGGGGAGCCTCCTTCTCAGGCTCCCTCTGCCCCTCCCCCTGTTTGTGCTCTCTCTCACTCTCGCTTTCTCTCTCTCTCAAATAAATAAATAAATAAAGTCTTTTTAAAAAAAAAAACTTTGTGAATCAAAGGATACTATCAAGAAGGTGAAAAGTCAACTTACATAGTGGGAGAAAATATTTGGAAGTCATCTGATAATTCTAGTATCCAGATCGATTCTTCAGAAAATTCTTAAAATTCCACTTGTGAAAAGACAAACAATCCAATTTTAAAATAAGCAAAGAATTTGAATAGATATTTCTCCAAAGAAAATATACAGATGACCAAGAAGTACATGAAAAGATAACGCAACATCATTAGTCATTAGGGAGATTCAAATAAAAACTACAGTGCGATAGCACTTCACACAGACAGCTATGGAAAAAAAAGAAAAAGAAGTGTTGGCAGAGAAATAGGAACTCTCATACATTGTTCCTGGGAATGTAAGATTGTGTAACCACTACAGAAAAATTTGACAGTTCCTCAAAAAGTCAAACATAGGGTTACAATGTGATGCAACAATTCAAGTCCAAGGTATACTCTAGAGAACTGGAAACATGTTCCTGCCAAAACTTGCCAATGAATGTTCACAGCAGCATTATTTGTAGTAGCCCAAAACATGTAAACAGTCTAATGTTCATCAGATGATGAATGTATAAACAAAAATGGCATAGCTATACAGTGGAATTTTATTCAGCTATAAAAAATAATGAAGTGTATGGATACATTCTTTGTGATAGAAGTCAGACTCAGAAGGTCATATAGTGTAGGATTCCATTTACAAGAAGTGTTTTAGAGTGGGAAAATCCATAGAGACGTAAAGTAGATTAGTGGGTGGGGGACGGGGGGGGAATGGGAGGAAGAGGAGGTTGAGAGAGATGAGATTTCTTTTTCAGGGTGATAGAAATGTTCTAGAATTAAATCGTGGTGAGGGTTGTACCAAATGTGCCATTCAACTGTACACTTTAACGGCATTGGGGCGCCTGGGTGGCTCAGTCAGTTAAACGTCTGACTCTTGGTTTCAGCTCAGGTCAGGATCTCAGGGTCATGAGATCAAGCCCCACGTTGGGCTCGGCGCTCAGCTTGGAGTCTGCTTGAGATTCTCTCAATCCTTCTCCCTCTCCCTCCCCCTCTTCTCCTCACCCTGCTTGAATGCTCTCTCTCTCTCTCTCTCTCTCAAAAAATAAATAAATAAATAAATAAATAAATAAATAAATAAATAAAATCGTTAAAGGCATTAAAACAATGAATTTTATGTTATGTAGATTTTATCTCAATTAAGAACTAAAGAAAAAAGGAGCAGAAGCTGAGGAAACTTTCAAAATATTTGCTCAAATGGTGGGGACTTCGTGACTTTATTGAGGCCACACCCATTCTCAAAGACCTCACCTGCCTCCCTCCCCCTCTGTGGCCTGACTTCGATCAAACAGTCTGATTTATCAGATTGAACCCAGGAGGGCAGTCAGGCGGGGACAGTGGGTTTTCCCCAAATCCTTCCTCTACCCTGCACATACTTCCTGACAAGCAGGCAGAAAAGGAGTCTTCCTTCAATGGGTTCCATGGCTGTCTTCATCGAATGGAGGCTTCAGGTCCCCCTCACTCTTTTTTTCTTCCCTGATGACGCTCCTCAGTCCCCAGCACCTTCTAACTCCCTCTGTCCTGTGTTATGTGAACCTACTATTTTATAGAAGGGCGATAAAAAAGCATTCACTCCACAGATAAGTGACTGACAACAGTTTAACAAGAAGGGGCTTCTTGTATTCTAGGTCTCTGCAAATAAGGACAATGGGAGCTAGGTTTCTTGCTGCTGGGGAAGGGCACTGAAAATATGGAGAGGGGGAAGGAGAGAATGAACCCAAGGATGTTGGAATGGAAGCAGAGTTATCAGTGATTATATATATGCAATCATTTAGAAACAATGACATACCAGTAGCAATGAGCATACCTAGAAAAACATTTCTTGGAAAAGCAGCTGATTCTAGTCCTGGGGCAGAGAACATCTTTTTGGGCCAGAAAGTAGCAAAGTGCTCAAAGAATCATGGGGATAAGTCAAAAGGACATAGGTGGCAGCTTGCAAGGACTCATACTGGCCAAATCTGGGACAATTCGGCCAGTAATAGTGACAGTGATGGATTGAATAAAGTAAGAATCCATAAATAAATGTTTTGGGTTGAATTGTGACCCCCACACCTGCCCTACGTCCCACCAAAAAGAATGTATATTGGAGTCCTAACCACATTCTAGAATGTGATCTTATTTGGAGACAGGGTCTTTGCAGAGATAACCAAGTTAAAATGGGGTCAGTAGGGTGGGCCGTAATCCACAATGACAGGTGTCCCAATAAAAAGGGGGAAATTTGGACTTAGCTACTGACACGCACAGAGGGAAGATTTTGTGAAGACCCATGTGGAGAAGGTGGCCATTCATAAGCCAAGGAGAGAGGTCTGGAGCAGAGCCTTCCCTCACAGCCCTGAGGAAGAACCACACCTTGATCTTGGACTTCTAGCCTCCAGACTGTGAGACAGTACATTCCTTTTGTTTAAGCAGCCCCCCCACCCCACCCCCCGCCAGCCCCGGGCGGTGTTACTTCCTTATAGCAACCCTAGCAGACCAACAGAGGGGAAGCTCCATTAGCAGTAGGATGCCAACTGATAGAGAAGAAATGACAGAGCTAGAAAATCATCCAAGGATGCTAAAATTCGAAGGTGAAAAGGTGATGGGAAATGGGGTATTTCCATTGTCTCAGTGGGTTTCCCCACAAATTCTAGCTAATTATGAACAGAAAATCAGTAACTCGATAGTGAAGAAAGCTGGAGGACATTAAAACAAAACAAAACCTCATGTGTGTTTCCTAATAAGGTTTGAAATTGGACTGAGGGTCAAGGAAAGGAACAGCTATGGTATGTTGGAATGTTCTAGTCCCAGACCTCTACAAACCAGCTGGATGAACTTGAGCAAATCACTCAGTTCTCCCAAGCTTGGATTTCTTCATCTCTGAAATGTGGTGGGGTGGGGTGTAGACTTACGTGGTCATGAGAATCCAAAGAAATTATAGACATGAGAGCTTTCAGTAAACTTCAAAGCATGGTACACCTTCAAGTCTTCACCATCCAGTGGGAATCAGATAAGATAGAAGAATTAAGCCCATTTCAGGCATTAGACAGCAGAGGAGCAAATATTTGGGGTCAGTGGGGCCTTCCTGGGCCCCTAAAATTGGATTTTCAAGGCAATCTGGCTCTGTTGGCTCTTGAATGGACTTTAATGAAAAAGGAAAATGACTTGGAATATATATCCAGCAATATTGGGGTTGTCTTTTTCTTGAGACCTGGGGCTGGGTGACAGCTGTTTCAGGATGGGTTGTTGTTTTTATTTTAAGATTTTATTTAGTTATTTATTTGAGAGAGAGAGAATGGGGTGGGGAGGAATAGAGGGGAGAAGCAGAGGGGGAGGGAGAGGGACAAGCAGACTCTGCTGAACACGGAGCCTGATGCAGGGCTCGATCTCACAACCCTGAGATCAGGACCTGAGCCGAAATCAAGAGTCAGACGCTTAACTGACTGAGCCACCCAGGTGCCCCTCGGGATGGGTTTTAAGGGGTTGAAAAAATTTCTCCTTCCTCACCCTGCTAGTCTGATACAGATCATGGACAATTACCTTCTAAATAATGTCCCCTTTGTTGAAAGGCAAATACATTTCTTGGCAGGGGTAAGAAATCCCTCACATATACCCTGTAATAAAACTTAATCAAACCAGTCATCCAACCATCCACATACTCATTGCTCCCTGCTGTATGCCAAATGCCTTGCTCACCCTAGGCACATGAAGGGAATTATATACAGCGGCTGCCCTCGAGGTATTCACCCTGGGCCGTGAGAGACAAAGGCAATTATGGTATAGGTGGTAGGTACCCACAGGGAGGAGGTATACCTGGCCATATTAGACAGCAGAAGAACGTTCTAGAAGAGGTGCCTCCTCAGCTGAGTAAGGCTGACTGAGGTGGGAAGGCCTAGGAGGGTAGCAGTGGAGACCTGGTAGAAAGGGATGTTCCAGACCTTGGAGGTCACAGGTATGAGGTCAAAGAGGAGAGGTGACTTGGTCAAGTCTGGAGTTTTGCAGAAATCCCTCTGGCTGCAGCAGCCAGCGTAGGGAGATTGTTGTGAAGGCTGGGGGGAGAGGTGGAGGCAGTGGAGATGAGAGAGGTGGAGGCAGTGGGGGGTGGGAGGAAGGGGATGGTATTGAGAACTACTCAGAAAATTGATTCGACAAGATTTGGTGCCCTGGTGGTTGAGGAAGGAGAAGGAGGTGGCCAGGATACCACTCGGGTTTCAAACTTGGGTGCGTGGTGGGGATGGGGCCATTTGAGGAAGGGTAGAATCCACCAGGGAAAGCAGGTGTAGGTGAAAGCTATTTGGGGCTGTGGGATTCAGAGTCCCAGGGGTTCTAGTGGAGCCTTGGAGGATGATGCAGGCCCAGAGGTATCGCACAGGTCAAATGCCCCCACCCAGCCCCAGGCATGGACAGTGTAGCGCCATGAAAATGGCATAACCCTAGAGGCAGATGTTCCTGGGTTGGTTCCCTGCTCCTACTTGTTTTCTTGGTGGCCCCAGGCAAGGTGTTGAACTTCTCGGAAGCACAGCCCATTTGCTGTAAAATGGGGATGTGAAAGCCCATCTCCCAGGATGGCGGCCAGAGGAGGGTGGTCCTTGAGCCTCAACGAGGGTCTCTATCCTAGGCCTACCTTCTGGTGACAAGTTGCCACCAGACCAGACCTGAATCCCTTCTGTTATTGCCTTAAAGACCCACTTGGCTCCTTTGAACTCTTACCTGATCCTCTTAGGGTCCCCATTTCATGGGAAAGAAACCGAGCCTCAGAGAGGCTGCATGACTTGCTCAAGACCCTGAGGCCATAATGCAGCAGGGCTGGTCCTATGTCTTCCTAGTAAAGAACATGTACCTTGGCCACGGCACCAGGTGCGCCCAGATGCTGTGTGGTGCTGTTTCCAATAGGCAGAGTCCCTTTCCTTAGTAGCTCTCCAGTGCATCCCTTCCTGTCCACCCTCCCTGCTACCCCATTTGCTCAGGCTCCATCAGGTCCCTCCTGAATCCCTGCCCCAACCTCCTAACCAAAGGTGGCTGAAGATGGATAGAGTGTCTGGGGTTTGAAGCAGTGGAAATGAGAGGAGGACAGAGGAGCACAGGGTATTCAGGAAGGCAAGCTGGGGGTGTCACTGCTACCTGTGGTACCTTCCCCCCTCACCATCAAACACACCCACAGTCACAGAGGACTGGGAACCCTGGGGTGGTCCTAGGAGCCACTTACCTAGAGATGACAAAGTGACAGCCTCCACACCAAGCGCAGAAGTATTTTCCCTCATTTATCAGATCCGGAGTGGCAAGGAGAGTGGGAGGAGAGGAGGGGCCTCCTGGGCAAAGAAGGGAGCCTGCACATCTTATCTTTGATAGTCTTTGAAATTCAGGAGCCCAAGGTTCACAAGGACTTTTGAGAAGTTGGCTTCATGGCAATAGGCAGACTTTAACACATGCAGACGCAGGAGGTGGGGGGCCGTCCCCACCAGGAAAGCACAGTGAGTTCATTGCCAGGATGGACTTCTCCCCTACACACCCTAAGCCTGGTCTTGGAAGAGGTGTGGCCCTGAGTGGGACAGTTATGAAGCAACTTGCCCTTTGGTCTCCTTAGAGCTCAATTTAACAGAAACAGTAGGGGACAAATAGCAGCTGAACCCGAGGTCACTGCTAACCAGCCGGCCTAGTCTGCATGGTAAACTGGAACAGCTGTAGACCAGAGGGGCCTCAGGGGTCCCCTTGTATGTCTCAGTGTCATTGCTGCCTTCAAGATGTTGGAGATTCAAGGGGAACAGAATCAGAATTAAGAGGTAGAACTCAAGGGGGAAAACATCGGATGGGCAAAGCAATCCAGAAACAGATCTGACCACCGTGGATGTTAGTGAGACTCCCAGCAAGGGGGCATGCAAACATCTTTTGGCAGAGGTCCAAGTAGGAAATTCAAGCTTCACATAAAGAAGTCCCACCCAGGTCTGGGTTTCTGGGATCAAGGGAAAGACTCATTTTAGACTCAATGCCATTAGAGCTCAGAGTCCACTGAAAGAGAAATACACATAATTACAATATAGTGTGATAAGGCATAGGGAGCAGAGGGGTTAAGAGCATGGCAATTAGGCCTGGGCTCAGATCTTGGCTTTCCAGCCTTCATTATGTCATCTCTGAAGTGCGGATGAAACCTTCTGCTTCCCAGGGGTACTATGGGGAGAGAGAGAGTGAACCACTGTACATAATGTTCCTGGCATGGTGCCTAACCTGCAATAAATGTTAATAATAGGAAGTCATTTCTAGTGCAAGGCACCTGCCTGCCAACGGCTCTGGGAAGATGCGGCTCTGCACTGGGGATCAGGGAAGCTTCAGAGAAGGACAAGCAGGAGCTCTGGGGAACAAATGGTCAAGGGCATTCCAGGCCAAGGGGAAGAGCATGGGCAGGGAGAAAACCAATGAACAGGGGATGTGCTGAGTTCTGGAAGATGATGGGAAGAGGTGAGGTTGAGAGTTTGGGGGCAGGGGCTGGGATAGCCTATGGTACCTCACCTGTCCTGCCCCAAATGCAACTGGTATACCATTCCTTACTGTCCAGAGAAGGCACCATCATCCTGCCTCCCCATATCTGATAATGTCTCTACTCTTCTTGATTCTATTTAACAACTCCTGGACCTGTCCATTCCTCCTCAGACCCATTCTGCTCCCTCCCAGTTTGACTCCCTCCACGCTGTTCTGCACACAGATGCAAGAAAGCCCCTCCTAAGATGCAAACCAGCCCTGGTCACTCCTCTGCCTAAGATGCTTCCCTAGTATCACATCACCAACAACCAACTTCATCCATTCTCTCATCTCCATAATTTTTACCGTTTGAGCCCACCACCCAATCTGTTAAATACTTAATGGTTTTTAAAAAATTAACTTCATCCAAAAATATCCATGAAATTCCAGGTTTAGTATACTGGCTGTATTTTCTCCAATACATGTTGAAATAAACCCACAAGTATTAAAGTAAAGTGGTGTGTGTGTGTGTGTGTGTCTATCAGTCTGTGGCAGAAACTATGCATGCTCTGCCCATATCCCCTTGTTCCTGCTAATTCAGGGGATGCTAGCTTGAATTCCACCTGCTGACCACCTGGCTGGCCTGCCCCCTGGGGCCACGCGGACCTACTGGGGAGGAGAACTCAGGAATTCCACATGGAAGTAGCTGATACCAACACCAGAGATTATCAGCAAGCACCTTGGCAGATCTTAGTTGACAGACAGGTAAGATGGGGCCTGGTGATGGGCTGGTAAATGTTTAACAACTAACTGGCTCTGTGGGGGAAACTCTGATTTGTAGCATTTGCTGGTTCCTATGGTATAAATACTCCTAAGATGGCCGATTTCAAGCTTTCAACCTGATGTCACTGAAAGTGGAGCTGGAAAGAGATGCTCTCCCAAGTAGGTGTGAGCCTGCTTTGTGTACCACTGGGTGGGGCCCAGGACAAGCTCTCTAAGAGGGCACATGGTCCTTCAGTTCTGAGAGATGCAAGGAGGGAAAGAGTAGTGTCAAGAGGGAGGTTGGAAAATATTTACTAACCTGAAGCTCATTGAAAGCCAAGTGGGTGCAAGAGGAGGAAAGGCCGCTGAGCACGTGCACAGGAGTCCTTCAGATGGGCCACAGCTGAGGCCACTTCCTAAGAAGGGAAGGAGTCCCAAGGTAGAAGGAGATAGGAAGCCCTAACTTAACACCCGGTTTTCCTGGCTTACCTGTGGCTAGGTCCAGTCCTCCTTGTAGAAATAGCTCCTACACAGAAGCCAAGGAAGAATCAGATTCTGCTGATCCACAAAATCTGGTCACTGAGGAATTCACTAAAAGAAGAAGTGAAAGAGCATTCTTCCTGAAGGACTGACACAGCTGGATTTCTTCCCTAAGACAGAAAAACCTGAGGCTGGAGCCTTAGCTCCTTCTCTGGGCTGCCCAAAGATATTGAAGGGTGGGGTCTGGTGTCAGATGCACGCTTCTCATTTACTTGACCCCGAAACTCATGGAGTAGGTTGGAATACTTGGGAAAATTTTGCTTTTAGGGTTCCTGGACACAGTGTGTGGCAGGGAAGCCCCGTGCATTGGGAAGCTGGAGCCAGCACTCTGACTCTGCCCTGGAGGGGTTTGTGGACTTGGACTACAGGCTCTTCCTCCATGCACTCATGAGAGTCACAAAAGCACTTTGCAAACTGCAAAGCCTTGAGCAGAAATGAGCAATGGGATGATAGTCATGCCCCATCCACCCAAGACTCCTGGGAAATAGCTCCTGTTCGTTAGCTCAACACCAACCCTCACGCTGTGCCTGTGAACCATCTCTGCCCTCAGGAGGCTAATAATCTCAGCAGGAAGACAAGGCACATGAGAAAGCCCACATTACTCATCCACTCCCTGGTTTCTGCCACTATGGACAATAATCCTAAAGAATGGCTCCTTACAAGGAATGACCTCTTTATGGACACAGTCTCCCAGAATATGATAACTCCAACTGGAGGAGCTGCCTACACAACAGGAATAGTTCTGACTACTTTGCAATCTTTGAGAAACCAGGGAAGACCCTGGACCTAGAGTTGATAGACCTAGATTTGGATTTCAGTTCTGCTAACTCACTGAGCGGTCAAGGTACTAACTCTCCCTGAGCCTCTGTTTTCCTACCCATAAGATGGGCTTAGTGATCCCCACCCTGTGTGCCAGCCCAAAAGCATTGTCAAGAACTTACCTGAGTTAGTGGGTATGAGATGGGAACTCCCCATTCAAGTATGAAGACTGATGAGTGCTATTTGGCTGGGTCATAGATTTGGATCTTTAGGAAAGAATGTAGAACATCAGGAATGATAAATATGTGGGGAAACAGGAAAAGCAATTTTTTTCTTTTAATTTATGTAAAACACATATGACTGTTTATAGCAAAAATAAAAATATTTTATTGTGGGGTTTATTACATATACAGATGTAATACATATGATAACTATAACATGAAGAATGAGAAGAAATGGATCTATATGGTTGTAAAATACTTAGAATTTATGTCAAATGGTACCTTATTAGCTCTAAGTAGACTGTGAAAAGTTACTGATTTATATCATATTCTTTAAAGTAACCACTAAAGGGGCGCCTGGGTGGCTCAGTCATTAAGTGTCTGCCTTCGGCTCAGGTCATGATCTCAGGATCCCGGGATCGAGCCCCGCATCGGGCTCCCTGCTCAGCAGGAAGCCTGCTTCTCCGTCTCCCACTCCCCCTGCTTGTGTTCCCTCTATCGCTGTGTCTCTCTCCGTCAAATAAATAAAAATCTTTAAAAAAAAAATAAAAAAGCAAAAAAAATAAAGTAACCACTAAAAAGGTAATGCAAAGAGATATAGCAAAAGAGCCAATAGGTAAATTAAAAAGAAATTCTAAAGTAAATATGCAATTAACCCAAAAGAAGGCAGGGAAGTGGGAACAGAGGAACGTACAACCAAAACAAAATAAAGGGTAGAATAAGCAGGAGCCAAATAAAATAGTAGACTTCAACCCTAAATCATTACATCGGCGATTACATTAAATGTAAATGGCCCCTGTGTTGGGCCTCTAAGACCATGTCTATATTTCAAGATTCAATAGAAGGACTCAGGGCTCAGCATATAGTCATATAGTTGCATTGGTATATTAAGAATGCACAGCTGGATTATAAGAAAAAAAGACTCAGGTGGAGTCTGGAGGAATCCATATGTGGGCTTCCTTATGCTCTCTCCCTCCCATGAGAGATCACACAGAGCACACTCTTCCACTGGCCATGAAAAGGCAGCAGCACGTATGTATATGATCCTGCACACAGAAGCCCGTTAGAGACTCAGTAACCAAGATTTTTACTGGAGGCTGGCCAGGCTAGCCTCTGCCTCACATATATCTAAATTCCAGACTCCCTAAAGGAAAGCAGATGTTCGGGGTACAGTGAATCATCCTTATCAGTTAACCATCAACTAAGAACACTCCAAGAATCAAGTTCCCAGAAGCCAACCAAAAGTCAACTTGCAAGCGGGCCTTTCTAAGGCTAGGCTTCAGTTCTGCCATCTTAACTCTCTTCTGCACAGCACTTAACACTCCAGTTAAAAGACAGAGATTGTCAGACTGGATAAAAGAGCAAGACCCTCCTACCTCCTGTCTACAAAAAAATACATTTTAAATATAAGGACACAGATAGGCTGAAAATTGATGGGAAAAGATATACTATACAAATATAAGGATGAACATTTCATAATAATTCACTAGGAAGACAGAACAATTATATGTGTGTGCCTAATAATAGAGTTTAAAGATCCATGAAGCAAAATTTGCCATAAAGGGAGAAATAGATCCACAATCACAGTTAGAGATTCTAACACAGCTTTATCAGTAACTGATAAAACAAGTAAATAAAAATCAACAAGGACATAGAAGATCTGAATCACCTTGACTTAACTGACACATACAGAACACGACAACCAATAAATGCAGAATACACATCTTCCCCAAGCACACACATAATACGGCCACTACAACACACTATGTGCTTGGTCAATGGCTCAATACACTGTAAAGACTGAAATGTTAAAGAATATGTCTTCCAGGGCGCCTGGGTGGCTCAGTTGGTTAAGCGACTGCCTTCGGCTCAGGTCATGATCCTGGAGTCCCGGGATTGAGTCCCACATCAGGCTCCCTGCTCAGCAGGGAGTCTGCTTCTCCCTCTGACCCTCTTCCCTCTCATGCTCTCTCTCTCTCTCTCTCATTCTCTCTCTCTAATAAATAAAATCTTAAAAAAAAAAAAAGAATATGTCTTCCAACCACAATGGAATTAAGTCAAAACCAGAAACAATAATGTTTCTAGGAAAACATATTTGAAAACTAAACAACACAGTTCTAAATAATCCATGGATCAAAGAAGGAGTTACAGAGGAAATTACAAGAACTTATTAATTGGATAATAATGAAAATACAACACATCAAAAGTTGTGGGATCCAGCTAAAGTAGTGCTAGTTGGAGATTTATAGTTTTTAATGTTTATTATTATTATTTTAAAGATTTTATTTATCTGTTTATTTATTTATTTATTTGCGAGAGAGAGAGAGAGAGAGTGCACAAGTGGGGGGAGAAGCAGAAGGAAAGGGAGAGAGAATCTGAAGCAGACTCCACATTGAGCATGGAGCCCAATGCGGGCCCTGATCCCATGACCATGAGATTACAACCTGAGCTGAAACCAAAGGTCAGGTGCTTAACTGACTGAGCCATCCAGGTGCCCCTAATGCTTATATTATTAAGAAAGGGGAAAAAATGGGGTTACTCGGTGGCTCACATGGTTAAGCCTCTGCCTTTGGCTCTGGTCATGATCTCCAGGTCCTGGGATCAAGCCCCACATCAGGCTCCCAACTCAGCAGGGAGTCTGCTTCTCCCTCTCCCACTATCTCTCCCCCTGCTTGTGCTCTCTCTGTCTCTGCCTCTCTCTCTCTCTCAAATGAATAAATAAAACCTTTTTTAAAAAAGAGGAAAAAAAGAGAAAGGTCTAAATCAGTGACCCAAGTTTTCATCTTTAGAAGCTAGATAAAGAACACCAAGATCAGGGTACCTGGCTGGCTCAGTCGGTAGAGCATGCAACTCTTGATCTCAGGATTATGAATTCAAGCCCCACATTGGGTGTAGAGCCTACTTAAAAAAACAAAACAAAACAAAACAAAACACCAAGATCAACCCAAAGTAAGCAAAAAGAAGGAAATAATAAAAATAAGAGCAAAAATCAATCAAATAAATAACAA
Organism: Phoca vitulina; assembly: GCF_004348235.1. NCBI lineage: Eukaryota > Metazoa > Chordata > Mammalia > Carnivora > Phocidae > Phoca > Phoca vitulina. Next base: position 2,466,095 of record NW_022589748.1, on the reverse strand, counting down.
CATAGAGCAAATTAACAAAGCCAAAAGTTTGAAAGATTAACAAAATTGGTAAGATCCTAGCTGGATGGAAAAGAAAAAAGGAGGTATTGTCACTACCGATTCTTTTTTTTTTTTTTTTAAGATTTTATTTCTTTATTTGACAGAGAGAGAGCACAAGCAGGGGGAGAGGCAGCGGCAGAGGGAGAAGCAGACTCCCCGCTGAGCAGGGAGCCTGACATGGGGCTCGATCCCAGGACCCAGGAATCATGACCCAAGCTAAAGGCAGCCACTTAACCAACTGAGCCACCCAGGTGCCCCTGTCACTATGGATTCTATAGACATTAAGAAGATAAGGGAAATAACCAATGGATCAGAGGAGAAATCACAAGGGAAATTAGAAAACACTCTAAGATTAATGAAAATGAGGACACAATATACTAAAACTTATGGGATGCAGTTAAAGCAGTACTTCCAGGGACATTTATATCTGTACATGCCCACATGTAATGAAAAAGAACAGAAAAAAATTGCTGAAACCAAAAATTGGTTCTTTGAAAAGATCAACAAAATTGACCAACTTTTAGCAAGATTGGCCCTGAAAAAAGGATCAGTACAATTGAGAATGAAAGAGGGGACATTCCTACCAACCTTACAGAAATAAGAAGGATCATGAAGGAATACTATAAATAAATACATGCCCAACAAAACAGATAATTTGGATGGAATGGACAAATTCCTGGAAGGACACAAACTTGACTCAAGAATAACTTAAAACTCTGAATAGACTTATAACAAGTAAAGAGATTGAATCATAATTGTAATATAAAAAACACCCCCAAAGAAAAGCCAAGGCCCAGATGGCTTCACTGGTGAATTCTGCCAAGCATTTAAAGAAAAACTAAAATCAAACTCTTCACAGACAAACTCTTCCAAAAAATAAAAGAGGGGCATTTTCTAACTCATTCTCTGAGATCAGTATTATACTGATACCAAAACTAGACAAAACACCACAAAAAAACTACATACCAATATCTCTTATAAATATAGCCACAAAAATTCTCAGCAAAATCCTAGCAAACTGAATCTAGAAGGATGTAAATGTTATTATACACTATGACCAAGTGGGATTTATCCCAAGAATGCAAGGTTGGTTTAATACACAAAAACCCATCAATATAATGCACCGTATCAATAGACTAAAGGGCAAAAACCATATAATCACCTCAGTAGGTGCAGAAAAAGCATTTGACAAAATTCAACACCCTGTGTGATAAAAAAACACTAAAAAACTAGGTATATAGTCCTCAACCTGATAAAGGGCATATAAAAATAACCCACAACTAACAACATACTTAATAATGAAAGACTGAATTTTTCCCCTAAGATCAGGAACAAGATAATGATGTCTGCTCTCATCACTTCCACTCAACATTTTACTGGAGAGTCTAGCCAGGACAATTAGGCAAGAAAAAGAAATAAAAGATGTCCAAATTGGAAAGGAAGAAATAAAACTATCTTTATTTGCTTTATACATGATATTATTTATAGAAAATCCTAAATAACACACACGCACACACACACAGGCTAATAAGTGAGTTCAACAAGGTTGCAGGATAAAGAATGATATCAAAAAATTTCTACACAGTAGGAATAAACAATCTGAAAATAAAATTAAGAAAACAATTCCATTTACAGTAGCACCAAAAAGAATAAAATAACCAAGAAAAAATCTAATCAAGTAGGTAAAAGAACTGTATACTGAAAACTATAAAACACTGTTGAAAGAAAGAAGACCTAAATAAATGGAAAAACATTCCATGTCCATGGGTTGAAAAATTTAATATTGTTAAGATGGCAATCCTCCCCAAGTTGATCAACAGATTCAATGCAATCCCTAGCAGAATACCAGCTGGCTTTTTTGCAGAAATTGACAAGCTGACTCTAAAATATATGGACATTCAAAGGACCCAGAATAGCCAAAACAATCTTGAAAAAGAAGAACAAATTTGAAGGGCGAACACTCCCCAATTTCACAACTTACTACAAACTAAAGTAATCAAGACAGTGTGGTAGTGGCATAAGGATAGACAGATAGGTCAATGGGATAGAACTGAGAGTCCAGAAGTAAGCCCGCACATTTATAGTCAATTAATTTTTTTATAAGCGTGTCAAGGCCATTCAATGGGAAGAATAGTTTTTTCCACAGATATCCACATGCAAAAGAAAGAAATCAAACCCCTACTTCGCACCATATACAAAAACTAACTCAAAATGGATCTGAGACCTAAATGTGAAGACTGAAACTATAAAATATGAGAAGGAAACATAGGGGTAAATCTTCATAACCTTGGATTTAGCAATGGATTTTTAGATGTGACACCAAAAGCACAAACAACCAAAGAGAAAACAGATAGATCGAACTCATTAACATTTAAAATTTTGTGCTGCAGGGGAACCTGGGTGGCTCAGATGGTTAAGCATCTGCCTTCGGCTCAGGTCATGATCTCCAGGTCCTAGGATCGAGCCCCATAACAGGCTCCCAGCTCAGCGGGCAGTCTGCTTCTCCCTCTCCCTCTGCCTCTCCCCTGCTTGTGCTCTCTCTGTCTTCTCTCAAATGAATAAATAAAAATCTTAAAAATAAATAAATAAAATAAAATTTTGTGCTGCAAATGATGTCATCAAGAAAGTGAAAAGATGGGGTGCCTGGGTGGCTCAGTTGGTTAAGCGTCTGTCTTCCACTCAGGTTGTGATCCTAGAGTCCTGGGATGGAGCCCAGCGTCCTGTTCCCTGCTCAAGGGGGAGTCTGCTTCTCTCTCTCCCGCTGTTCCTCCCCCTGCTCTCTCTCTCTCTCAAATAAATAAATATTTTTTTAAAAAAGAAAGTGAAAAGACAACACACAGAAAAGGATAAAATATTTACAATGTATGTATCTGGTAAGAGACTTGTATCTCAAATATATAAAGAACTTTTACAACTCAATAGTAAAAAGACAACCCAATTTTAATAGGCAAAGGATCTGAATTTCTCCAGATCTCCAAAGAAGATATTTGAACGACCAATAGGCATGTGAAAAGATGCTCAATATCATTAGTCATGAGAGAAATGCAATTCAGAATCACAGAGATAGTACTTTAGTACTTTACACCCACTCTAATGGCTGCAATTAAAAAGACATTAAGAAGACTTGTTATCATAATAACAAGTACTGTGAGGATGTGGAAAAATTGGAACTCTCATGCAGTGCTGGTAGAAATGTAAATAGTCTGGAAAACTCAACTTTTTGAAAAATAGTCTGGCAGTTCCTCAAAAGGTTAAACATACAGCCCTGCAATTCTGCTCCATGCAAAAGTTTGCACATAAATGTTCATAGCAACATTATTCATGATGGCCAAACAGTAGAAACAACCTAACTATCCATGAACTGATGAATGGATAAATAAAATGTAGTATATCCCTATAATGGAATATTATTTAGCAATAAAAAGAAATGAAGTACTCATACATGCTACATGGATGAACCTTGCAAAAATTGTGCTCAATAAATGGAACCAGTCACAAAGAATCACATATTGTATGATTTTATTTAAATGAAATGTCATAAACAGAGGGAAATCTATAGAGGCAGAAAGTATATTAGTGCTTGCCTATGTTTGGGGGCGGGTGAAGAGATAGAGAGGGAAAAAGAGGAATGACTGCTAATGAATACAGGTTATATATATATATATATACTCTATAAGGGGTTATAAAGAACTTATACAACTCAACACCAAAACAACAAATAATCCAATTTTAAAAATGAGCAGAAGACATGAATAGACATTTTTCTAAAGAAGACATGCAGATGGCCAACAGAACATGAGAAGATGCTCAACATCACTAATCATCAGGGAAATGCAAAACAAAACCACAATGAGATATCACCTCACACCAGTCAGAATGGCTAGTATCAAAAATACAAGAAATAACAAATGTTGGCAAGGATGTGGAGAAAAAGGAATGCTTGTGCACTGTTAGTGAGAATGTAAATTGATGCAGCCACTATAAAAAATAGTATGGGGCACCTGGGTGACTCAGTTAGTTAAGCGTCCAAATCTTGGTTTGGCTCAGGTCATGATCTCATGGGTCATGAGATCGAGCACCCCGTCTGGATCCGTGCTAATTGGGGAGTCTGCTTGAAGATTCTCTCCCTCTGCCCCTCCCCCAACTCTCTCTCTCTCTCAAATAAATAAATCTTAAAAAAAATAAAAAAGTAGTATAAGGGCACCTGGGTGGCTCAGTCTGTTGATTGTCCGACTTTTGGTTTCAGCTCAGGTCATGATCTCAGGGTTGGGAGATTGAGCCCCTCGTGGGGCTCCATGCTCAATGGGGAGTCTGTTTGGGATTCTCTCTCTCTCCCCTTCTCCCTCAGCCCTTTTCCCTGCTCATGCTTTCTCCCTCCTTCCCTCCCTCTCTCTCTCTCAAATATAAATAATCTTTAAAAAAATAGTATAGAGGTTCCTCAAAAAGTAAAAATAGAAATACCATATGACCCAACAATTCCACTTCTTGTATTTACCCAAAGAAAATAAAAACACTAATTCTAAAAGATAAATGCACTCCTATGTTCACTGCAGCATCATTTACAATAGCCAAGACATAGAAACAGCCCAAGTGTCCATCAATAGATGAATGTATAAAAAGATGTGGTATAGGGGCACCTGGGTGGTTCAGTCATTAAGCATCTGCCTTCGACTCAGGTCAGGATCCCAGGGTCCTGGGATTGAGCCCCACATCGGGCTCCCTGATCGGCAGGAAGCCTGCTTCTCCCTCTCCCACTCCCCCTGCTTGTGTTCCCTCTCTCGCTGTGTCTCTCTCTGTCAAATGAATAAATAAAATCTTAAAAAAAAAAAGATGTGGTATATATAATGGAATATTACTCAGCCACACACACAAAAAGAAATCTTGCCATTTGCAACAACATGGACAGACCTGGAGAGTATTATGCTAAGTGAAGTAAGTCAGACAGAAAAAGACAAATACTGTATGATTTCACTTATATGTGGAATCTAAAACAAATGAACAAACAAAAAACCAGACTCATAAACACAGAGGACAAATTGATGGTTGCCAGAGGGGAGGGTGTTGGGAGATGGGTGAAATAGGTGGAGATTAGGAGGTACAACCTTCCAGTTATAAAATAAGTCACAGGGATGTAAAGTACAGCAGAGGGAATATAGCCAATAATATTGTAATAACTTTGGATGGTGACAGATGGTAGCTACACTTACCATGCTGAGCATTTCACAATATATATAAATGTCAAATCACTGTGTTGTACACCTGAAACTAATATAATATTGTAAGTCAACTATACTTCCAATAAATAAATAAAATTAAATTAACTTTTCCATGAAGAAAACTCCAGGCCTAGATGGTTTCACTGGAAAATTCTAGCAAATATTTAAGGAAGGAAAAAATACTAGACTTGCATAAACTCTTTTAGAAAATAAAAGAGGAAAAAAATAGTTTCCAGTTCATTTATGAGGCCAGCATAACCCTGGTATGAGATCAATACACCAAAATTAATGTATTTTCTATATACTAGCAAAGAACAATTTGGAATTAAAAATTCAAATCTCCAATAGTGTCAAAATAAAATCTTTAGGAATAAATTTGGCCAAAGATACATAAGACCTGAACTTGAAAACTATAAAACATTGCTCAATGAAATTAAGGAAAACTCAAGTAAATGAAAGACCCGATATTTTTAAGTAGTTGATTCTTCCCAAATTGATCTAAGGATTCAGTGCAATCCCAACAATAAATCTAGAAGAATTTTGGAGAAACTAACAAATTGATTCTAAAATTCATATGGAAATACAAAAGACTTAGAATAGCAAAAACAATCTTGAAAAAGAACAAAATTAAAAGGTATAACTTCAAAGTCTACTATAAAACTACAGTAAACAAGGCAGAGTGATATAAGGATAATCATATATCAAAGGAACAGAATGGAGTCCCCAGAAACATACATGCATTTAAGTGGTCAATTGATTTTGACAAAGGTGCCAAAGCAATTCAATAGGAAAAGGAAAATCTTTTCAACAAGTGTGTTGAACTGGACATCCATAAGGAAAAAATGAACCCCTAACCTAATTCACACCATACACAAAAATTAATTCAAGAAAGATCATAGACCTAAACAAAAAAAAAACTAAAACCACAAAGCTTACAGAAGACACCATAGTAAAAATATCTTTATAACCTGGGGGTAGACAAAGCATTCTTAGAATACATAAAACAATAACTTTACAAGAAAAAATATATACATTAGATGTCATCAAAATTAAAAACTTCTGCTCATCAAAGGACACCGTGCAGGCTGCAGGGTAAGAGAAAATAATCACAAATTTTATAATTGACAAAGGACTTGGATCCAGAATATATTGAGAACTCCTACAAACCAGTATCGAAAGAGACAAACAGAACATTTAAAAATGATTCAGGGGTGCCTGGCTGGCTCGGTCAGAAGAACATGCAGCTCTTGATCTTGGGGTCATGAGTTTGAGCCCCACATAAGGTGTAGAGATTACTCAAATAAATAAAAAACTTTAAAAAAACGATTCAAAGATTTGAATGACATTGCACAAAGGAAAATAGATTAGTAATGAATAAGCACATGAAAAAGAACTCCATATCATTTGTCATCAAGGAAATGCAAATTAAAACAATTTTGCAATTTTGCTACGTAAATGAGCAGAATACCAACACCAAATTTCAGGAGATAGGGCAACTGAAACTCTCCTACATTGCTGGTAGGAATGTAAAATGGTCCAAAAACATTGGAAAAGAGTCCAGCAGTTTCATTTAAAATAATCATCTAGGGCGCCTGGGTGGCTCAGTCAGTTAAGTGACTGCCTTCGGCTCAGGTCATGATCCTGGAGTCCCAGGATCGAGTCCCGCATCGGGTTCCCTGCTCAGCAGGGAGTCTGCTTCTCCCTCTGACCCTCCCCCCTCTCATGCTCTATCTCATTCTCTCTCTCAAATAAATAAATAAATCTAAAATAATCATCTATTATCCTATGACCCAGCAATTCCACTTTTTAGGTATTTATCCAAGAGAAATGAAAACATATGTTGATAACACAGTGTATACAAGAATGTTTGTATCAGCTTTATTTGATGCAATAAAAAATGGTAAACAACCCAAATGTTTGTCATCAGGAGAACGGATAAACAAATTGTGCTCTATTCCTACAACAGAATACTACTCAGCCATAAAAAAAAGGAACAAACTTCTGATACAAACACAACCATACAGATGAATCCCAAAAACATTATGCTGAAGGAAAGAAGCCTTATATAAAGGAGTTCACTCTACATCTTTTCAATTCTTCTGTATGTTTGAAATGTTTTATAATAGGGGCACCTGGGTGGCTCAGTTGGTTAAGCGTCCGACTCAGCTTTGGCTCAGGTCATGATCTCAGGGTCGTGAGATCGAACCCTGAGTCAAATCTGCACTGGGCATGGAGCCTGCTTGAGATTCTCTCTCTCCCTCTGTCCCCCACCCCCACTCCTCTCACTAAAAAAAAAAGGTTTTATAAAATGTTGGTGACAATGAAATGTTAGGAAGACATAAAGACAAGAGAAAATTAAAAATAAAATAAAAACAAAAGCGGAGGGAATTCCTTGCCAACAGGTCCACACAAGAAATTCCAAAGAAGTTCTTCAGGCTGAATAAAGTTGATAACAGATGTGGAAGATCTCTTTACTGAAACTAATTATAGTCAGACTTTATAAACTGTGGTAACTGGTGGTGAAGGTCAAGCCATCCCAGCAAAAAATCGGAGTGCTGGACCAATTTTTGTTTTTAAATAGACTTTATCTTTTAGAGCAGTTTCAGGTTCAGAGCAAGACTGAGGAGATACAGAGATTTCCCATGTACCCTCTGCCCTCACACATGCATGGCCTCCTCCATTATCAACACCCCCCAACAGAGGGGTACATTTGTTATAATTGATGAACGTACACTGACGCATCATTATCACCCAGAGTCTGTAGTTTACATTAGGGTTCACTTTTCTTTTCTTTTTTTCTTTTTTTAAGTGAGCTCTAGGCCCAATGTGGAGCTTGAACTCATGACCCAAGATCAAGAGTCACATGCTCTACCAACTGAGCCAGCCAGGTGCCCCAGCATGATCTCAGGATCATGAGATCAAGCCCCACCTCTGGCTCTGCACCGGGCATGGAGCCTGTTTAAGATTCTCTCTCTCCCTCTCCCTCTGCACCTCCCCTCCTCTCCCTCTCAAAAACAAACAAACAAACGAAAATGAAAATAACCAGTGCTGGTGAGGATGTGGAGAAACTGGAATCCTGATCCCTGGTTCTAATACGTCACTGGTGGGAATGTAAAATGGTGTAGCTGCTGCTCAAAATGTTGAACACAGAATTACCATGAGTCAGGATATTAAGCCTATCTTTTTATTTTCTGTTATTTTGATGCGACATCTGGGGCGTTGCTGATCCTGGAGAGACTGCCCTTCCTGTGGTTAGCTCATTCCTAGAGATAACATACAATCCACGTGACCGGTGAGTGGACCTTTCACGTGCAAACCACCCAATCCAGGGTCCACACTCTTAACCACCTCCTCAATGGGGCTTTCACACTCGGGCCACTCTCCCCATGCCCTAGTCACCCCATGGCTAGGTACTACACAACTACGGGGTAGCCCCCATGATCCAGAGCCTGCTGAAATTATTCACACTAACCAATCCTAACCCTGTTTATGCTGCTGTGCCTGTTCCTTCTGCTAGAAACCAAAGTAAAGTCTCTTGGCCGCATTTCCCCCCTTTGGGTCTGCCCCCTACATGACTCTGGTGTTTCCTCCCGTGGCCGTGTGCTGTGCTTTGTCTCCTGCTCCTAGACATCTGTTAGTGTAAACTTCTTCTTTCACAACACTGATTTCCATATACACATGTCTGGATTAAAACAAATTCCAGATACCCTTAAAACAATTCCACTTCGGGCGCCTGGATGCCTCGGTTGGTTAAGCAACTGCCTTCGGCTCAGGTCATGATCCTGGAGTCCCTGGATCTAGTCCTGCGTCGGGCTCCCTGCTTGGCAGGGGGTCTGCTTCTCCCTCTGGCCCTCCCCCCTCTCATGTGCTCTCTCTCATTCTCTCTCTCTCAAATAAATAAATAAAATCTTAAAAAAAAAAATTAAAAACAAAACAAAAAAACAATTCCACTTCTAGGTATATACCCCAAAGAATGGAAAGTAGACCCTCACACTAATATTTGTCCATCAATGCTCCTAACAGCGTTACTCAAAATAGCCCAAAGGTGGAAACAATCCCAAATGTCCATCAGGGGAGGAAGAAGCAAATTGTGGTATATATATGAAATGGAATATTATTTAGCCAGAAAAAGGAATAAAATACTGACACATGCTATGACCTGGATGAACCTGAAAATATTATGCTAAAAAAGAAGGTCACGTGTTATATTATTCCATTTATATGAAGTGTCTTGGGGCGCCTGGCTGGCTCAGTCGGAAGAGCGTGCAGCTCTTGATCTCGAGGGGTCGTGAGTGCAAGCCTCACGTGGGGTGGAGAGATTACTTAAATTTTTTTAAAAACTTTATATGAAGTGTCTCAAATAGGTAAATCCATAGGGACAGACAACAGATTAGTGACTGCCAGGGGCTCAGGGGAGGGAGTGACTGCTTAACGGATTTATGGTTTCTTTGAAGAGTGATGAAACATTGGAACTTGATAGAGGTGGTGGTTTCACATCGTTGTGAATGTACTTAAATACCAATGAGTGGTATGTTTCAAAGTGGTTAATTTTACATTATGTGACTTTTATCTCAATTAAAAAAAGAAGAAAAAAGATTATGCTATAGAATAAATGAGTAGGCATAAAGGAAACAAGATTGGGGTGCCTGGGTGGCTCAGTCAGTTAAGCGTCTGATTCTTAATTGCAGCTCAGGTCATGATCTCAGGGTACTGGGATCGAGCCCCGCATTGGGCTCTGTGATCAGTGGGGAGTCTGCTTGAAATTCTCTCCCTCCCTCTCTCTAAAATAAATAAATAAATCTTCAAAAAACAAAAAGGAAACAAGATTGGCCAGGCATTGATAATTATTGCAGCTGGTGGTGGGTACTTGGGTTTCACTATATTATTCTCTTGACTTGTATATATTTGTTTAAAATATTCCATAAAAGAAAGGTGTGTGTGTGTGTGTGTGTGTGTTTAAGAGGAGGGTTCCAGCAATAGTAAAGACACTGTCAAAGATTCAGGAGAAGATTTAAAAACAAAAACAAACAAACAAAAAAATAGTTTCATGAAAGAATGGAAAATTCAGTATTTGTAAATTAATGAATTGTGATGTATAAAGTGAACATGCAGCTAAATTAATAAATAAAATACTAGAACTATTATATTACAAGCATATATCACAAACAGGCATTTGCATCCCTAAAAGTTTATACACTTAAGTTGGCAAAAAACCCTTTATTTTGGACTTCTTCAGAAGAAGCAGCTTTGTCTTTGTGGTCTTCTCATATTCTAGCATTTGAGGTATATTTCCATAATGAACAGAGGATCCTGTCGTTAGAAAGCCACCCTCGTTCCTGGAGCAGGGCCATGTCCCCACACCTCAGTAGAGCCTGGTGACATTCAGCACCTCCCGAGTCTAACCAACGTATGACCGGAGTCCTCGCTCACCCACCACCTCACTTCACCAACTCGGTTTCCATGTTGAGTAATTCTGATCTTCTGTCCACAAAAATGGTAAGTCCAGACCTTTCTAAATAAGGTCACATTTTCATTAAGCCCCCAGATGAGATTTACCTAGAGCCTGATTTGCCCATACAGAGACCCAGGTCCCCTCATTATATCCATTTGTTATTTCCTCATGTAACCTCAAGATGCTACTTCCCATGGGCTCAAGGAGAGTTTCAAGTTTTTTCCCCTCTAGCCTTCTGACCACACCTGCCTTTTGTGATATGACCATGTCCTCATGCCCTCATGCCCTGGGCACACACCTTCTCTGACAGTAGGTACCCCTATGTCTCTGACTCCCGGAGAAGCCATCAGTTTCCCTTTGACACCCTACATCCCATAATTACCCACAGCACAGCGGAGATCAGGCTGTAGCATCTGGTAAGAGTATACTGAACATTAAGAATTAATGATCCATAGTCATGTTGGCAAACCTGTTTCTGTGAAGAGCCAAATAATAAATATTTTGGGTGTCGTGGGCCACACACAGTTTCTGTCACGTCGTCTTCTTTGTTTGCACAAACCTTTAAACATATAAAAACCACTCTTAACTCTAGGCTGGACAGAGTGGGCTGGGGCTGGGGCTGGCTTGCAGGCTATCTTGGGCTGACCCTCATATGACTGTCCCATCTGAATCTTGGAAGGGGCTGCAGTCAGGGTCCACCCACAGGATCCCCAACAACACTGTTCTTGCCCAATTCCCAGGCTCAGCCCTTGCAGCAGTTTTAGAGAAACTGCTTGTGTTAGTCAAGTGTTCTCAGAGACACAAACCCAATAAGGTATAAAGATAGAGATGTACAAACAGAGATAGAGATTTATTTTAAGGGATTGGCTCACAGCACTGTGGTTGCCAATGGGCCAGCAGGCTGGAAATTCAGGCTGATGTCACAGGGTTGAGTCCAAACTCCACAGGGCAGTAGGCTGGAAACTCAGGGAGGCGAGTTCCGGGTCTGCATTTCGGTCTTGAGGACTCTTTCTTCATTAGAAACTCTCCGTCTTTGCACATAGGGCCTTCAACTGATTGGATGGAGTTTCTCCACATTATAAAGAGTAAGCTGCTTTTTACTCAAGGTCTACTGAATTAAACATTCACAGCAACATCGACACTGGTGTTCAGCCAAACAACTGGCACCTGAGCCCTGGCCAAGTGGACGCAAAACGGACCATCCCGTGGCCCGTCCCTCAGAATCCGGGTTCAGGACACGTTGGGCCAGGAAAGAGAGAAAGCTCTCACTTTCCCTCTACTCCCATGCCTGTCTCCCGACGCTCCACATATTGTCCAAGGACTAGCCTCTTTGCTGGACAGCTGACAGAATTTCCACTCCTTTCTCAGGAAACACAACTCCCAACCCCAGCGGTAAAGGGCACTTCCTCAGGAGTGAGTTGGCATGACAGGAATTTAATTCTGGCTTTAGCTCTGCTGCTAACCCACCATAGGGCCTGATTTTTCATCAGCTCTAGGCCTCCTGTAGACCTCTGGACCCAAAACACAGAAGAACCCTATAGAACAAAGTAGATGCTAAACAGATACTTGTTAGGTCACCTTAGTTTGAGGAAGCTTTACCTGATCAGAAAACAGCTTTATTTCCCCAGGCTGGCCCTCCCTGCCCCTCTTGCTGCCCCACCCCTGAGCTCTATGTCACAGTGCCCATGTTTTAACCCAAAAAGCAGGATCTAGGTGCTTGCAACTTGGACCTAGAGCTGAAAGTTAGTCTCTCTGTCAAGTAATGAGCACTTACCGCAGATGAGTGTCTACCACATGCCAGATGTTGTAAGAGTTTTATCTAGCCCTCAATGAGCCCACCGGCAAGAAAGATGCCACAGTCCCCATGTCACCATTCATAGTAGTGTCCCAGGGGCCAGCACAGGGACAGGAAGTACCCCCTCTCAGGGGGTTGAGAGGGAGGTAATTTACATTTCAGACAGTTTACATTTCCAAACAGAACAGTAACTCTTATTCCAGGGAGAGGGGCCAGCACCAATTTCCCCAGGGACCATGGGTAGGTAGTGACTCATCCTGTGTGCAGTCACTTAATGACTCCCCAGTAGAAGAGAATAGGCATCCCACTGCTGAAGCAAGCCTACTCCCCTGAGCTCCAGGAGACTGCTTGCAGCTTCACAAAACTAGTTTTTCCAGACTCAACTTACTCCAAACCAGCAAACGGACATTCACTCCTGACAATCCTTCAAATTGTTCAGAAGTGCTAGTCTTTGCATCTTTTTCAGGCCTTCAGCCATTCCTCATGTCACCTCTTCTCAAGCCCCCATCCCACCCACCATGTCAGCTCCCCTCTCAACCCACCCAATTCAGCGGTACTTAGCTGTGGCTACTCACTGGAACCATGCAGGGAGCTTTGATGAATATCGTTGCCTGAGAAAGCTTGAGGAGAAACGGGATATTTGCATGGTCCCCAAGTATCTCCTCCAAGATTTTATTAAGAATAAAGGGGGAAATAGTGATTCTTCAGGGGAGAATCCCAGAAGACACCACTCTAACCAAAAGAGCAAGGTTTGAATATCCCTCGTAATAAGATTTTATCAGGAAAAGAAAAACAGTAGCCCTTCCTCCTGTGAGTCTCCTATACTTTCACACAGAACACTTTTTTTTTTTTTTTAAGAATTATCCATTTATTTTAGAGGGAGATTGAGAGAGTGCACACATGCATGGGGGGAGGGGCTGAGGGAGGGAGAGAGAAAGAATCCTCAAGCAGATTCCCCACTGAGCACAGAACCCAACGCAGAGCTCAATCCCAGGACCCTGAGATCATGACCTGAGCCAAAATCAAGAGTCAGCCCCCCAATCAACTGAGATACCCAGGTGCGCCCCCCCACACACTTTTTAAATAATCTCTAGGCCCAACCTGGGGCTTGAACTCATGACCCTAGGATCAAGAGCCACATGCTCTACCAACTGAGCCAGCCAGGAGCCCCAGAACTCTTCACTTTTGATACCTCTAGTCACCAAATGTGTAGAGGTTTATCCCCACCGAGCTGGGTGTCCTACAACTTAACTCAGCACTACCTGGAGCTGATGTCAGACTTGCCCCCACTTCAGATGCCAATCACCAAGTAGTAGGTCCCCAGGTTACCCACAACTTCTGTCCAACCTGGCTACAAATTGGAGGTTCCCAAGACTGACTCCTGCTTTGGATTCAATTAGTTTGCTAGGATATGATAAAGCCAAATGAAGACCTGGGAGGGTGGTGAGCCCAGGAGCTTCTCTCCCCATGGATTGGGGTGCGTCACCCTCTGGTATGTGGATGTGTTCACCTATCTGGAGGCTCCATCACGTAGACATGATCAATTATTAACTCCATTTTCAGTCCCTCTTCCTATTCTGGAGAATGAATGGAAGGTGGGGCTGAAAATTCCAAGCTTCTAATCATGGCTTGGTCTCTTTCTGGTGACTGGCTCCCATCGAGGAGCCCACCTACAGTCACCTCACTAGAACAAGACACTCCTCTCACCCAAGAAATTACAAAGACTTTAGGAATTCTGTGCCAGGAACCGGGGACAGAGACCAATACATATTTTCTATTATTACACAAAGATATGTTGACATCACAAATCTTTTGATGTCATGCACTGAAAAAACACAAATCCACTACTATGGTATTCTTGGCAAAAATGTGTAACCTCAATCTAACCATGAGAGAACACCAGAAAAGCCCAAACCGGCAGACATTTCGTCCGTCGGGTACTCTTCAAAAGTGTTAGAGTCATGGAAGGCAAGAAAGAACTGTGGAATTGTTATAAATTGGAGAATGCTAAGGAGGCATGACAATTAAATGCCAAGTGGGGTCCCGGGTAGGATCCTGGAACAAAAGAAAAGGCAATAGTGGAAGGACGGATGAAACTGGAATAAGGTCCATCATCCAGTGCCTAGCATTGTGCCAGCATTGATTTCTTAGTTTTGCTCATTGGGCTGTGGTTATATCAGACGTTAATATAAGGGGAAGCTGGATGAAGGGTATATGGGAATTTTCTGTATTATTTCTGCAATTCTCCTGTAAGCCAAAAAAGATTTTTTTTAAGTTTAAAAACTACTGATGTGTAGGTCCCCCTCCCCAAGATTCTCCTTGGCCTGGGCATCAAGGGTCTTGAAAGTTCCCAGGTGATTATAATGTCCAGCCAGGGTTAAGAACCATTGTTCAAGTTTGTCTCTGTCTCCCACAGTGTAACTTCCAGAACCAGACACTATAGTTCACGTGTGGTCTGACAGGAATACAACAGGACTCTCACCTCCTTTTGTCTGGACACCAGATCTTTATTAATGCAGCCTGGAGTCCATGCGCTTCCTTTAAAAACACAGATTATTAATGCAACAAGAGCCTTTTCCTTTCTAAAACCCCAAGTCTTTCCTCATATGATATTCTGCTGTGCCATGCTTCTCCTTTCCTGGCATTGGGCATGGTTTTATACCCTGAGGTCCAGATATTTCATCTCCTTAGATTTGGTCCTTTGTTCCTACCTGTCAGGATGCTCAATGCTTCCTGCCACATTGTCTCCACACGTACCCCCAGATTTGGGCACACACACTTGAAAACCAGGGCTTCTTCATCTTTATTTAAGACACCAGTGAGAGCACTTGGACAGGAGGACAGAGCCCTACAGCCCATCCCCAGATGTCCTGGTTAGCATCCGTGCGGTTGTCTCTGTTGAGGACTGGGCTTGTGGTCCCAAGGGGCAAAGATGGCTGGTCAGGGAGGTTATCCAAAGTGTCCAGGACTAGAGTGAGCCAGAGGGAGAGTAGGAGCCAGGTTCTTAGAGAACACCGAAGGCCAGGCCAGGGAAGCTGCAGATTGTAATCAAGTGCACAGGGCAGGGCTGGCGATGAACGGAGAAGACAAGAGGCTGGGAGACACACGGACCCCGAAATAAAGAGGAGAGCAAGAGCAGTGATGGGAATAGACTGAGGGCCACCCTGAACTGCCTCTAGTTCCCCAAATGTGTCAGATGCCATGGCTTAGCCCAAGCCTTCCCTCTGCCCCAATTACCTTTTCTCCCAAGGCAACCTTATGAGTTCCTTTCCTTCCTCGGACACACTGCTTCTGCGATGTGTTCCCCATCTTTCACAGGTAGACCTGCAGAGAATGGGAAGGAAGGGGAAAGCTGTTCCTCTCTCTCAGGACAAGAGCATCAGTCCAAATATGGAGAAGCCTGGAGTGGTTCAGGAGTTGGAGGATGCAGTCAGACACTGGGCAGGTTGTAGCCCCAGAAGAGCACCCATCGTGCGAATGCACTACTCAGGCCTCTGATCATGAGCCCCTGGGGGGCCAGGACCTTGTTATGTCGACCTTCAGAGCCAGTGCCAAGGCCAGCATTGACAGTTGGCCCTTCTTGGGTGGACTTTTGAGTGATCCACTGACCAGCCTGAAAAGAACACCACTTGGCCAGGTGAGCGACTCTGCAGGGCGGGGAATCTGAATCCAGATGTATCTCAGCAGTTAAAACAGTGGCGTGGAATAGCTAAGGTGACTTTTAACAAGGAGGTTTGGAAAGATCCAGATCTAATAGTTGAAAACTATTCAGCAAACATGTTTTTTAAAAAGATTTTATTTATTTATTTGAAAGAGAGAGAAAGCAGGAGCAGGGGGAGCTGCAGAGGGAGAGGGAGAAGCAGACACCCTGCTGAGCAGGGAGCCCGACTCGGGGCTCAGTCCCAGGACCCTGAGATCATGACCTGGGCCAAAGGCAGACGCTTAACTGGCCGAGCCATCGAGGTGCCCCAGTAAACATATTTTTAACAGCACCATTGAGTTATAATTCACATGCCATATAATTCATCCCTTGAAAGAGTACAATTCAATGGCTTTTAGTATACTCGCAAAGCTTTGGAATCACAACCATAATCAATGTTAGAACATTTTTATCACCCCAGAAAGAAACCTCATACCTGTTAGCAGTCACTCCCCATTCCTCCCTGCCCTCAACCTCTGATAACCACTAAGCTACTGTCTGTCTCTGCGGATCTGCTTATTCGGGACATTTCTTATAAATGGAATCATACAACAGGTGTCTGGCTTCTTTCACTTACCATCATTTTTTCAAGGTTCATCCATATCGTAGCACGTATCAGTAGGTTGTTCCTTTTTATGGCTGAATAAGATTCTGTGTTCTAGTAATATTCTGTATGAATATACCACATCAGTTCATCCATTCATCCATTGATGGCTTGTCTCTACCTTTTGGTTATAACAAATAATGCTGCAATGAACACGTGGTACACATTTTTGTGTGGACGTATGTTTTCACTTCTCTTGGGTTGATAAACACAATTTTAAACTGCGGCATAATACTGTGTGCAGCTATATCTTCCCGGGCTGTAAACACACAAACATTGGAGATAATTTTTGGATTCTTTTTGCCATTACAAATAATGGCGTGGTGAATAATTCAGGATGCGAAGCCTTGCTTATAGCTGGGGTTATTTTCTGGTGTGAAATGGATGTGGATGTGTTCAGAGCAGAGTGCCCAGGATGGAGATTGAATTTTGAATCCAGGCAATGCAATAACTTATGTGTATGTGGCATTATTACATTTATAAAACACTTATCTCTTTCTCTCTTTTAAAGATACATGAAGGGGCACCTGGGTGGCTCAGTCGGTTAAGCGTCTGACTCTTGGTTTCAGCTCAGGTCATGATCTCAGGGTCGTGAGATCGAGCCCTGCGTCGGGCTCCTCGCTCAGCATGGAGTCTGCTTAAGATTCTCTCTCTCCCTCTCCCTGTGCCCCTCCCCCTGCTCATGCTCTCTCTCTCTCTCAAATAAATAAGTAAAATCTTAAAAAATATATAAAGATACATGAGGGGCACCTGGGTGGCTCAGTCGTTAAGCGTCTGCCTTCGGCTCAGGTCATGGTCCCAGGGTCCTGGGATCGAGCCCCGCATCGGGCTCCCTGCTCGGCGGGAAGCCTGCTTCTTCCTCTCCCACTCCCCCTGCTTGTGTTCCCTCTCTCACTGTGTCTCTCTCTGCCAAATAAATAAATAAAATCTTTAAAAATATATATATATAAAGATACATGAAAACCATGGGGATATTTAACTTGAAGAAGAGGAGACTTGGGGGTCATAACTGTCACCTGTAAATACCTGAATGGCCACCCTTTGAAAGGGAAGAGGCCAATTGATATGGTTCCAAAGAACAGGTTCTGCCTTCTGTTGGTCAAGCCTGTTGTGATTGGACATTTTTCTCCCAGCCCTTCCATATAGAGGGGGCAGCCTTTGCATATCTTGGTGCTTCTGCTTATGACTCAGAGTGAGACTCAGGACTTTGGGTGAAATAAAGATGGGTTCTAACTGTGAAGAAGAATTCTTAAATCTTTAGCAAGAGATTGATCTAAACTTGGGCTGTCAGCTGAGTTGAGGTTTACCACAGAGCTGACCTCCAGCAAGAAGGGAACATTTCAGTCTGGGGAGCTGTCAAGGGATGGAGTAGGGGCATGTGTCTGTGTTTGTATGTGTGTGTTGAGAAATTCAGCTGCAGCTGGAAAGTGGAGCAGAGGAAGTTGGATGAAAATGTGCAGAAGTTGCGGTTGGGGACCAGTCAGAATGGAAGGCTTGTTTCTCTGGAAGGTGTGGAACACATTGACCCAGATGGCAGTTGGCAACATCTCAGAAAATGACTGTGAAGGTAGACATGTGCTCATTGTCATGAAGACCTGTCAATCACTGAGAAATACGAGCCTCCTGTCAGCACCGGCCCCGTAAGAATGGAAGAATATTTGCCCTAAAGTTGCTAACGTTGCTGATGTAATGGTAAAGAAGACGCCTTTTAGTTTAATTACCATATATTTTCATAAGCACCTCTAAAATCCCCCTGGGCATACCTTGTAAAAGTTCCCTACCTGGGATTGGGAGAAAGTCCTTGACTTTCAGACCCTCCCCTCCCCAATATTTACCAACACAGAATAGTAGAACAGGAAAAGTTAACCATAATAAACATTCTCAAGTAGGGGAAAGATGGAAAGCTGCCTACGTGGGACTGGGGGAAGTGATTGGGTTCTGTCCCTGGAAGTGACTCCGTGTGGCTCGCGGGTCCACTGTTTGGGAGGCTCGATCTACACCATCAAACCCAGTGGCCATATCTGAAATAGACCTTGGGCCATATGTTCCCCATGAAAGCTGAGCTGCTTTCTCAGCTTGCTTCCTGCCTGTAAAATGTTGGGAGATCCAAAGGTTATTTCAAGTATTGAAACAGTCCCTGTTTCTTTGAGTTTAGATTAATGGTTCTTTCGGAGCTACAGCTTCCTAAAAAATGTAGTTGGCTTTATGACTTTTTTTTTTTTCAAGTGCACCCAATAGACATTACCTCATGCACCCAAAATTCCATTTTCCCATTGCTTTACCCAAAGCGAAAACCTTATTAGCTAAATTATCTTCCTACCAAGTTATCTCAGAGGATCATTTTAACAAAGGTTTTGCCATTGCACTATATGGACTGCCACTTTCCCCACCTTGAATGACAGTGCCCTCATGGTCCACCACCCGGACCATGCCAATGCCAAATGCCAATGCCACTATTTTTAAACTTTTGTACTTACTTCCAGGTACCAATTTTTGTATAGGTCAATATTCACTATGATGTTACAACAACCACCCCCAAATCTCAGGAGCCTACCAAAAAAAATAAATAAATAAAAGGGAAGGTTGATTTCTTGCTCACTTTACCTGTTATTCTAGCATCAACTCCAGTGATGCTCACATGTCCTGAGTTGGCAGAGCAGCTCCTGTCTGGGACAAACAAGGCAAAGAAGGACAAAGAACAATGGTGGAAGAGCATTAGCTCTTAAAACTTCTACTGGGAAGTGGCACTTGTCACTTCTACTCACACAGTCTGTTAGCCATATTAAGTAAATGATCAAGTCTGGCTTCGTTGGAGGTGGAGGGAATAATCTTCTCATAGGGAAGAACTGAGTATTTGGAACAATAACACAATCTACCAAGGGGCCAATAAACAGAACCCTCTTCCCCATCTGAGTTCTGAACGAGGACACGGGACAAACTGAGCCAACACATAGACAATCAAAACGACCCCACAGCTTGGTATAAGCGCCACCATGGGATTGTTGATATAGAAGCCCAGAATTTAAAACCTTACTGCCCAGTTGCTCCTTTGCTGGTGGGGGCAGGCCTGTAGGGGGGAACCCTGCTTATGGAATTGCAGAGAACATACTCCAAGGGAAGGAACCGGCTTCTCAAGCAAAGGGGAAGGGACCGGGGCGGGAGGAGACGCCTGGTTTCTCCTTCCAAACTTTCCAGGCAAATAAGTTATCCCAACTTCCCTGAAACAGAGTAAGTGAACAGACTGAGGAAGGTCAGGCGTGTAATGCTAAAAAGCTCCTGCCACATGAAAAGAAACATGAGTAGTGGGGAGAAAACCCTCATGAAGTAGGTATCTTTCAGGCAAGGTGAAGACCAATAACTCACTCAAGTCCCATGTGGGCAGCTGAGTGCCACCCAAATGCAGGGACGGGAGGGGTAGATTTCACTTAAGAGAGACCATGGTGTGCTTCATGAAGAGGAATTTGTGATCTGGGTGGAAAGGTGATGATCTGAGGAATTTTTTCTGTGTGCCTTTGTGGATTCAAATCTGTACCTGCTGATTTCATAGAAGTCTTCTTTTTGTGTTTAAGAACCACGGTATAGTTGTGGACGCCTGCCCCTATTCCACTCCCCAGGGAAGCCACTCAGGAAACCACAGAATGAAAAATGGGTTGACAGCGACTTATCAGGCCTATTTTACAGGCTCAGAGGGGCTGAAATGGTGCCTGAAACCCAGACCCTACAGGGCACGACTGGGATGTCTTGGTCTTCTGATTCCCATGCAGAGTTTCCCTGCGTCCCACGGCCTGTCTCCCCCGAGGAGGGGGCTAGAATGTCTCGATGCACCTGTCCCGCTCCCCAGTCCTCCCGAGGAAGGAGATGGCAACCCAGGCCCAGCGATTGCAGGACCTCGGGCCAATGCCAGGCCAATCCACGCGGGACCCTCGAGGAGGGGTCTTTTGCCTTCCAAGCAGCAAAACGACAGACAGAAGAGGCCTGATCTCACGAACGTACGTGCAATTCCAGGATTTACCTTCAGCAGCACAGCGCGGCTGGGGGTGGGGGTGGGGGCAGGTCCACGGCACAAACCCCTCCCCCAAGTCGCCCCAGATCTGTGAGGAAGCGGGAGCGAACCTGACTACGCGTGAGAGCCGATCCTTCAGGACGACGCCGAAGGTGAGGGCGGAGTCTGTTTCCAGGGCAACCCGGTGTAGCGTGCCGCGGATTCATTTTTTCAGAATTCCTCCGCGCGCTCCGCTTTCCTCGCTCTAGTTGCCAAAAGAATGCACAGCGGGCCATCGTTCTGCTTCCTTTTCTCCCCTTATCTTGCTTTTTCCTCCAAGGTCTGAATCTCTCTCTGCGAGATCAGGTTGATGCCTCCAGCCTGTCTTCATGCCTTAGCCATCCCCGCGTGATGGGCGGTCTCTCGGGGTTCTCCTTGAGATCCATCCTTCCCAAGCGAGGAGTTTGTACTTCACTTCCGGCCGGTGAGCAGCCGCAGGTGGATTTTGAGCCTAACCTGTTTTCTGGGGAGATTGATCTGGCACCAGTGGGCCGGGGGGGTTTAACTGATCATTTGTTTTGCCAGGTGTCTAACATACATTGCTCCTCATGTTTTCAGGGCAGCTTTATTGTGCCCATTTTACAGCTGAGGACATTAACGCTGAAAGGATTAAGCCTCGTCCCCAGATGGCGAGAAGCAAAACCAGGACTCAGCTCCACATCCATTTGGCTCCAATGCTTGTGTCCTTCCTGTTGCCTTCCAGGAAAAAGTCAAAGGCAGGCCGGGTGGTTACTTGGGAAGCCTCTAGCTGTAACAGAGGCCAAATTTAGGGCAACACAGTGGAATTGCTGGGGCAGGGATGCCAGGAAGAGGCAGATCTAAGTCATAGGGAATGCAGCGTCTGGGTGGGCTGGCGATCCTGTGGAGGGACACACAGAGTTAAGAACTAATTACAGTAAATTATTTTTGTAGAATACTTTATAAAACCTCCACAAATATGAACTCGTTTGTTCCTCATCACAGATTTGGAAAGTCAGTCTTAATATCCCCTTGAATTCAAATGTTCTGATTCAAAAGCTGATGCATCCCTCCCCCACCCGCCCGGCTCCCCACGGCCCTGTCACACACTCTAGGGAATAAACTCCACCTGGAACGTGTGTGCCATCGATTTGCTCCAGGGCTTTGGTGAGAAGGATACACCTGCGAATCTCAGTGACCCAGTGAAAGGTTATTTCTTGCAGGTGTATACACACTAGTGTAGACACTCTGGGGAGGAGGTACAGGAAATTGAGTCAGAATGGACGGAAGGGAGGTGGTGGATGGTTCATCAGGTCAGACTGAGGGTTTGTTTCTCTGGAAGCCACGGGGCACACTGACCTAGCTTAGCAGTTGGCAATAGCTCAGGAAGTGTCTTTCTGGGTCACTGTGTGCTCTCTAGAACTGAAAGCTTGTCAGTCATTGAGAAATGGGAACCTCTTGTCAGCACTGCACTATGGGAATGAAAGAGCAATTGCCCTAAAGGTGCTAATGCTTGCTGCCAAACAATAATTTCGGTTTACTATGACCCAGCAATTGCACTACTGGGTATTTACCCCAAAGACACAGATGTAGTGAAAAGAAGGGCCATATGCACCCCAATGTTCATAGCAGCAATGTCCACAATAGCCAAACTGTGGAAAGAGCCGAGATGCCCTTCAACAGATGAATGGATAAAGAAGATGTGGTCCATATATACAATGGAATATTACTCAGCCATCAGAAAGGATGAATACCCAACTTTTCCATCAAAATGGATGGGACTGAGGAGATTATGCTAAGTGAAATAAGTCAAGCAGAGAAAGTCAATTATCATATGGTTTCACTTATTTGTGGAACATAAGGAATAGCATGGAGGACATTAGGAGAAGGAAGGGAAAAATGGGGGGGGAATTGGAGGGAGAGATGAACCATGAGAGACTATAGACTCTGAGAAACAAACAGGGTTTTAGAGGGGGGGGGAGGATGGGTTAGCCCGGTGACGGGTATTAAGGAGGGCACATACTGCATGGAGCACTGGGTGTTATACGAAAACAATGGATCGTGGATCACCACATCAAAAACTAATGATGTGGGGCGGAGCAAGATGGCAGAGGAGTAAGAGACCTGGATTTCGTCTGCTCTCAGGAATTCAGCTGGATAGGGATCAAACCATTCTGAACACCTACAAACTCAACAGGAGATCGAAGAAAAGAATAGCAACAACTCTCTGAACAGAAAAGCGACCACTTTCTGGAAGGTAGGACGTGCGGAGAAGTGAATCCAAGGCGATATTCGGGAGGATAGACGGTGGGGGAGGGGCCTCCGTCGGCCGCTTCTGGCAAGTGATAGAGCCACAGAGCACAAAATCGGAACTTTTAGAAGTCAGCTCCACTGAGGGACATCGCGCCAGTGGCTAAGCAGGGGGTGGAACCCTCGTGGGACAGTGTGGTCTCAGGACCCTCAGGGTCACAGAGAGACCGGGGGTGCCTGATTGCAGCAGAGCTCCCAGGTATTGGAGTGGGGAAGCCAGCTGCAGAGACGGAGCCCAGGCGCGGGCTCTCAGCTCGGGGTTGTCATAGACCGTGATCCGCGGCACAGTCGGGCCACTGCTCCTCCAGCAGGGATCCAACAAGCGGCAGATCCGGGGAGACTCACCTTCCTCCCCCGGGAGGAGTGGCGCGGGAGCGCACCGCAGGGATCTGCTGGGTTTGGAGACTCCACCCGGGGTCGGGTGCCAGAGATAGAAACCCTTGGTCACAGGCCGGGTGAGCACAGAGTGTGGCCGGAGACCGGGGAGACGGGAGTGACTGACGGCTTTTCTCTGGGGGCGCACTGAGGAGCGGGGCCCCGAGTTCTCGGCTCCTCTGGGGCGAAGACTGGGAGGCCGCCATTTTCACTCTCCGCCTCCAAAGCTGTACGGAAAGCTTGCAGGGAACAAAAGCTCCCGAGAGCAAACCCGAGCAGATTACTTAGCCCGGACCGGCAAGGGCGGGGCAATTTTGCCTCCGGCAAAGACATTTGGGAACCACGGCAACAGGCCCCTCCCCCAGAAGATCAGCGAGAACAGCCAGCCAAGACCAAGCTTACCGATCAATGAGAACGGCAGAACTCCAGCGCTAGGGGAATACTGCACATAGAATCCATGGCTTTTTTACCATGATTCTTTAGTCTTTCAAAGTTAATTTTTTTTTAACTTTTTTTTTTTGAATTTTTCTTTTTCCCTTTTTCAACCAACATCTTATCAATCCCTTTTTTAAAAAACATTTTTATTTTTCATTTTTAGAGTCATATTCTATCCCTTCATGGTAGTTACCCTTATTTTTGGCATTATATATAAGTTGTTCTCTCTTTAAAATTTTGAGATAGTTTCTTCTAACAGATCAAAATATACCCTAAATCTCTAGTGTATGGTTTTGTTCTACTCTCCTGCCTGATCACATTCTCTCCCTTTTTTTTTCTTTTTTTTTTTAAATCCTCTTTTCTTTTTTCAAACAACTTCTTATCAATTCCTTTTATAAAATTTTT
Source organism: Phoca vitulina (assembly GCF_004348235.1). NCBI lineage: Eukaryota > Metazoa > Chordata > Mammalia > Carnivora > Phocidae > Phoca > Phoca vitulina. The sequence goes on along the minus strand of NW_022589748.1, from coordinate 2,441,764 downwards.
TATAATTTTCATCTTTACAATCATATTCCATCCCTTCATCATATCAACCCTTACTTTTGTACACATATAAGTTTTTCTTTCTTTAAAATTTTAGGAGGCACTATCTTCTAACAGACCAAAATGCACCCAAAATCTAGTGTGTGGCACTGATCTATGCACCAGCCTGATAATATTTGATCATATTCTGTTTTTTTTGTTGTTGTTGTTGTTTTGTTCTTTTTTTGTTGTTGTTTTTATCTTTTTCTTTTTCTTTTTTCTTTTTTTTTTTTTTTTTTGCTTTTTCTTTTTTCTTTCTTTCCCTTTCTTTTTCCCCTGGCTTCAGGTCTTTTCTGATTTGTTTAGAGTATATTTTCTGGGGACGTTGTTACCCTGTTAGCATTTTGTTCTCTCATTAATCTATTCTCCCCTGGACAAAATGACAAGATGGAAAAAATCACCTCAACAAAAAGAACAAGAGGTAGTACCGACTGCCAGGGACCTACTCAATATGGACATTAGTACGATGTCGGATCTAGAGTTCAGAATCATCACTTTAAAGATACTAGCTGGGCTTGAAAAAAGCATGGAAGTTATTAGAGAAATGCTTTCTGGAGAAATAAAAGAACTAAAATCTAACCAAGTCAAAATCAAAAAGGCTATTAATGAGGTGCAATAAAAAATGGGGGTGCTAACTGCTAGGATAAATGAGGCAGAAGAGAGAATCAGTGATATAGAAGACCAAATGATGGAAAATAAAGAAGCTGAGAAAAAGAGAGATAAACAACTACTGGATCACAGGGCAGAATTCGAGAGCTAAGCGATACCATAAGACAAAACAACATTAGAATAATTGGGATCCTAGAAGAAGAAGAAAGAGAGAGAGGGGCAGAAGGTATATTGGAGCAAATTATAGCAGAGAACTTCCCTAATTTGGGGAAGGAAACAGGCATCAAAATCCAAGAGGCACAGAGAACCCCTCTCAAAATCAATAAAAATAGGTCAACACCCCAACATCTAATAGTAAAACTTACAAGTCTCAGAGACAAAGAGAAAATCCTGAAAGCAGCTCGGGAGAAGAGATATGTAACCTACAATGGTAGAAACATTAGATTGGCAACAGACCTATCCACAGAGACCTGGCAGGCCAGAAAGGACTGGCATGATATATTCAGAGCACTAAATGAGAAAAATATGCAGCCAAGAATACTATATCCAGCTAGGCTGTCATTGAAAATAGAAGGAGAGATAAAAAGCTTCCAGGACAAACAAAAACTAAAGGAATTTGCAAACACGAAACCAGCCCTACAAGAAATATTGAAAGGGGTCCTCTAAGCAAAGAGAGAGCCTAAAAGCAACATAGACCAGAAAGGAACACAGACAATATACAGTAACAGTCACCTTACAGGCAATACAATGGCACTAAATTCATAGCTTTCAATAGTTACCCTGAATGTAAATGGGCTAAATGCCCCAATCAAAAGACACAGGCTATCAGATTAGATTAAAAAACAAGACCCATTGATATGCTGTCTGCAAGAGACTCATTTTAGACCCAAAGACACCCCCAGATTGAAAGTGAGGGGGTGGAAAACCATTTACCATGCTAATGGACACCAAAAGAAAGCTGGTGTGGCAATCCTTAAATCAGACAAATTAGATTTTAAACCAAAGACTGTAATAAGAGATGAGGAAGGACACTATATCCTACTTAAAGGGTCTATCCAACAAGAAGATCTAACAATTGTAAATATCTATGCCCCTAACATGGGAGCAGCCAATTATATAAGGCAATTAATAACAAAAGCAAAGAAACATATCGACAACAATACAATAATAGTGGGGGACTTTAACACCCCCCTCACTGAAATGGACAGATCATCTAAGCAAAAGATCAACAAGGAAATAAAGACTTTAAATGACACACTAGACCAAATGGACTTCACAGACATATTCAGAACATTCCATCCCAAAGCAATGGAATACACATTCTTCTCTAGTGCCCATGGAACATTCTCCAGAATCGATCACATCCTAGGTCATAAATCAGGTCTCAACCGGTACCAAAAGATTGGGATCATTCCCTGCCTATTTTCAGACCACAATGCTTTGAAACTAGAACTCAATCACAAGAGGAAAGTTGGAAAGAATTCAAATACATGGAGGCTAAAGAGCATACTACTAAAGAATGACTGGGTCAACCAGGAAATTAAAGAAGAATTAAAAAAATTCATGGAAACCAATGAAAATGAAAATATAACTGTTCAAAATCTTTGGGATGCAGCAAAAGCAGTCCTAAGAGGCAAGTATATAGCAATACAAGCCTTTCTCAAGAAACAAGAAAGGTCTCAAGTACACAACCTAACCCTACACCTAAAGGATCTGGAGAAAGAACAGCAAATAAAGCCTAAACCCAGCAGGAGAAGAGAAATAATAAAGATCAGAGCAGAAATCAATGAAATAGAAACCAAAAGAACAGTAGAACAGATCAACAAAACTAGGAGCTGGTTCTTTGAAAGAATTAACAAGATTGATAAACCCCTGGCCAGACTTATCAAAAAGAAAAGAGAAATGACCCAAATCAACAAAATCATGAATGAAAGAGGAGAGATCACAACCAACACCAAAGAAATACAAACAATTATAAGAACATATTATGAGCAACTCTATGCCAGCAAATTCGATAACCTGGAAGAAATGGATGCATTCCTAGAGATGTATCAACTACCAAAACTGAACCAGGAAGAAATAGAAAACCTGAACAGACCTATAACCACTAAGGAAATTGAAGCAGTCATCAAAAATCTCCCAACAAACAAAAGCCCAGGGCCAGATGCCTTCCCAGGGGAATTCTACCAAACATTTAAAGAAGAATTAATACCTATTCTTCTGAAACTGTTCCAAAAAATAGAAATGGAAGGAAAACTTCCAAACTCGTTTTATGAGGCCACCATTACCTTGATCCCAAAACCAGACAAAGACCCCATCAAAAAGGAGAATTACAGACCAATATCCTTGATGAACATGGATGCAAAAATTCTCACCAAAATACTAGCCAATAGGATCCATCAGTACATTAAAAGGATTATTCACCACGACCAAGTGGGATTTATCCCTGGGCTGCAAGTTTGGTTCAACATCTGCAAATCAATCAACGTGATACAATACATTAATAAAAGAAAGAACAAGAATCATATGATCCTCTCAATAGATGCAGAAAAAGCATTTGACAAAGTACAGCATCCTTTCTTGATCAAAACTCTTCAGAGTATAGGGATCGAGGGTATAAACCTCAATATCATAAAAGCCATCTATGGAAAATCCTACAGCGAATATCATTCTCAATGGGGAAAAACTGAGAGCTTTCCCCCTAAGGTCAGGAATGCAGCAGGGATGTCCACTATCACCACTGCTATTCAACATAGTATTAGAAGTCCTAGCCACAGCAATCAGACAACAAAAAGAAATCAAAGGCATCCAAATCGGCAAAGAAGAAGTCAAACTCTCACTCTTTGCAGATGATATGATACTTTATGTGGAAAACCCAAAAGACTCCACCCCAAAACTGCTAGAACTCATACAGGAATTCAGTAAAGTGGCAGGATATAAAATCAATGCACAGAAATCAGTGGCATTCCTATACACCAACAACAAGACAGAAGAAAGAGAAATTAAGGAGTCGATCCCATTTACAATTGCACCCAAAACCATCAGATACCTAGAATAAATCTAACCAAAGAGGCAAGGGATCTGTACTCAGAAAACTATAAAATACGCATGAAAGAAATTGAGGAAGACACAAAGAAATGGAAAAATGTTCCATGCTCATGGATTGGAAGAACAAATATTGTGAAGATGTCAATGCTACCTAGAGCAATCTACACATTCAATGCAATCCCCATCAAAATACCATCCACTTTTTTCAAAGAAATGGAACAAATAATCCTAAAATTTGTATGGAACCAGAAAAGACCCCGAATAGCCAGAGGAATGTTGAAAAAGAAAAGCAAAGCTGGCGGCATCACAATTCCGGACTTCCAGCTCTATTACAAAGCTGTCATCATCAAGACAGTATGGTACTGGCACAAAAACAGACACATAAATCAATGGAACAGAATAGAGAGCCCAGAAATGGACCCTCAACTCTATGGTCAACTGATCTTCGACAAAGCAGGAAAGAATGTCCAATGGGAAAAAGACAGTCTCTTCAACAAATGGTGTTGGGAAAATTGGACAGCCACATGCAGAAGAATGAAACTGGACCATTTCCTTAAACCATACACAAAAATAGACTCAAAATGGATGAAAGTGAAACAGGAATCCATCAAAATTGTAGAGAACACAGACAGCAATCTCTGTGACCTTGGCCACTAGACACGTCTCCAAAGACAAGGGAAGCAAGGGCAAAAATGACCTATTGGGACTTCATCAAGATAAAAAGCTTTTTCACAGCAAAGGAAACAGTCAACAAAACCAAAAGACAACTGACAGAATGGGAGAAGATATTTGCAAATGACAAAGCAGATAAAGGGCTAGTATCCAAAATCTATAAAGAACTTCTCAAACTCAACACCCAAAGAACAAATGATCCGATCAAGAAATGGGCAGAAGACATGAACAGACATTTCTGCAAAGAAGACATCCAAATGGCCAACAGACACATGAAAAAGTGCTCAACATTGCTCGGCAACAGGGAAATCCAAATCAAAACCTCAATGAGATACCACCTCACACCAGTCAGAATGGCTAAAATTAACAAGTCAGGAAATGACGGATGTTGGCGGGGATGCGGAGAAAGGGGAACCCTCCTACACTGTTGGTGGGAATGCAAGCTGGTGCAACCACTCTGGAAAACAGTATGGAGGTTCCTCAAAAAGTTGAAGATAGAGCTACCATATGATCCAGCAATTGCACTACTGGATATTTACCCCAAAGACACAAATGTAGGGATCCGAAGGGGTATGTGCACCCCAATGTTTATAGCAGCAATGTCCACAATAGCCAAACTGTGGAAAGAGCCAAGATGTCCATCAACAGATGAATGGATAAAGAAGATGTGGTATATATATACAATGGAATATTATGCAGCCATCGAAAGGAATGAGATCTTGCCATTTGCAACGACGTGGATGGAACTGGAGGGTGTTATGCTGAGCGAAATAAGTCAATCAGAGAAAGACATGTATCATATGACCTCACTGATATGAGGAATTCTTAATCTCAGGAAACAAACTGAGGGTTGCTGGAGTGGGGGGTGGGGTGGGAGGGATGGGGTGGCTGGGTGATAGACACTGGGGAGGGTATGTGCTATGGTGAGCGCTGTGAATTGTGCAAGACTGTTGAATCACAGATCTGTACCTCTGAAACAAATAATACATTATATGTTAAGAAAAAAAAAAGAAGATAGCAGGAGGGGAAGAATGAAAGGGGGAAAATCGGAGGGGGAGACGAACCATGAGAGACGATGGACTCTGAAAAACAAACTGAGGGTTTTAGAGGGGAGGGGGGTGGGAGAATGGGTTAGCCTGGTGATGCGTATTAAAGAGGGCACATTCTGCATGGAGCACTGAGTGGTATGCACAAACAATGAATCACGGAACACTACATCAAAAACTAGTGATGTAATGTATGGTGATTAACATAACAATAAAAAATTTTTAAAAACTAATGTATTGTATGGTGACTAACAACATAATAAAATTTTAAAAAATAATAATTTTGGTTTAATCATCATTTACTTTAAATGGTTTTTTGTTTTGTTTTTGTTTGTTTTGTTTTGTTAAGTAGCCCAACCTGGGGCTTGAACTCCCGACACCGAGATCAAGACCTGAGCTGAGATCAAGAGTTGGACGCATAACCCTCATAACCCGACTGAGCCACCCAGGCACCCCTAATTATCATTTACTTTATTTATTTATTTATTTATTTATTTATTTATTTATTTGATAGCTGATAGCACGAGCGGGGGAAGGGGCAGAGGGAGAGAGATAAGCAGATTCTCCACTGAGCAAGGCGCTGGATACAGACCCTGGGACCCTGGGATCATGACCTGAGCAGAAGGCCAACACTTAACCTTCGGAGCCCCCCAGGCGCCCCCATCATTTTCTTTAATACACAACTACTAACCATAAGGCAATATACCAGACTCTCTGAGGAGGTACAAATTTGATTCAGATATAGGCTCTACCCTCAAGAAACATAAAATTTCTTCATATTTGAAATTTATTTTAAAATCTATGCACAGGAAAATCCATTCTTGTTGGCATACAGTTCTATCAGGTTTTTTGTTTATTTTTAAATTTATATTTCTCTGCACACATTTTTTATGGAGATAAAATTCACCAACCATAAAACTCACCATTATTAAATGTACAGATTTAGTAGTTTTTAGGATATTCTAAAAGTTGTGCACTCTCTAAAAAGGGCAGGGTGCGCCTGGGTGGCTCAGTCGGTTAAGCGTCCAACTCTTGATTTCAGCTCAGGTCGTGATCTCAGGGTTGTGAGATGGTGCTGGGCGTAGAGCCTGCTTAAGATTCTCTCTCCCTCTCCCTCTTTCCCTCCGTGTCCCTGCATGCACACATGTTCTCTCTCTCTCTCAAAAAAAAAAGTTAGGCAATCATCACCATTAATTCTACAACATTTTTATCACCCCAAAAAAGACACCATACCCATTAGCACTCACTCCCCCTCCCCCACACACACCTTCCCCCCTCCCCCACGCCTTGGCGACCACTAATGTGTTTTCCGTCTCTGTGGATTTGCCTACACTGGACGTTTCATATAAATGGAACCATACAATCCACTTAGCATAATGTTTTCAAGGTTCATCTGTGTTTTAGTATATGTCAGTCCCTATTCTTTTTTTTTTTTTAAGATTTTATGGCCAAATATTTCTCTGTATGTATATATCCCGTTTTATCTATGCATTCATCCACTGATGGACATTTGGGCTGTTTCTACTTGGAGGCTGATTATGAATAATGCTGCTATGTACATTCTTGTGTATATTTGTGTTTGAATACCTGCCTTCAATTCCCTTGAGTATGTGCACAGGATTTGAATTGCTGAGCCATTTGATAATTCTGTGTATAACTTTTTGCAAAACTGCCACTGTATTATAGTAACTTCACCATTTTACATTCACCCCAGCAGCGTAGGAGGCTTCTAGCTTCTTCACATGCTCACTGTCATCCCTCCCTCCCGTCCTTCCTTCCTCTCTCTCTCTTTCTTCTTTCTTTCAGTATAGAAATCCTACTGAGTATGAAGAGGTATCTCAATTCAGTTGTGATTTCCATTTCCCAAATGATTAATGAGGTTGAGCATGTGTTTATTGGCATTTGTATATCTCTTCTGGAGAAATGTTCATTCAAATCCCTTGCCCAATTTTTTAATTGGGTTGCCTTTTTATTGTTGAGTTATGAGAGTTCTTTATATATTCTGGATACCAGACCCTTATCAAATATGTGATTTACAAACATTTCTCTCATTCCGTGGGTTGTCATTTCACTTTCTCAATGCTATCCTTTGACACGTGGAAGTTCTTAATTTTGATGATGTCCACCACGCGTGTATTTTCTTTGGTTGTTTGTCCTTTTGGTGTCAAAACTAAGAAACTGGTATCTACTCAAAAGTCACAAAGATTTACATCTATATTTTCTTCAGAGTTTTCTCTCATTCTGTGGGCTGTCTTTTCATTCTTTTGATCATGTCCTTTGATGCACCAAGGTTTTTAATTTTGATGAAGTTCAATGTATCCTTTGATTCACAGATTTTTTGGGTTTTTTTTTTAAGATTTTATTTATTTGTGAGAGAGAGAGAGAGAGCACAAGCAGGGGGAGCAGCAGGCTCAGGGAGAAGCAGGCTCCCTGCTGAGCAAGAAGCCTGATGAGGGACTCCATCCCAGGACCCTGAGATCATGACCTGAGCCAAAGGCAGACGCTTAACTGACTGAGCCACCCAGGTGCCCCCTCCATCTCCGCAGCTATGATATGTCCGGCCATCATCATCTCCTCTAGCACCCTGTACTACGTACTGATGAGACCACCTATTTTTACTCTTGCCCCTTCCACACAGCAGCCAGAGTCCTCTCTTTTCCTTTTTCCTTTTTAATATTTTATTTGTATTCAGGCATTTGACAGGATGTCCAACAAGCTCTTGAGAAGGCGCTCAGCCATCATGGAGAGGCAAATTAAAACTGAAAGGGACACACATCTGTATTGACAAAGACGGGAAGCAACTGAAATTTTATTTACTGCTGGTGGGAGTATAAAATAGCAGAACCACTCTGGAAAACTGCTGACTTCCAGTAAAATTCAGGTTGGGCTCTCCAGGAAGCACACTCTGAGATAGAGGTTAGTATTTATTGGGGGAGCACTCTTGGGATCAGGACTTGGGGAAGGGAAGGAAGTGGACTGTGGAGGGAAACTAGGGTATAATGCAATCTCAGTGGGGGCTCCCACTGACCCTGGGGAGTTTGAAACTGCAATGGTCATTTAACATCATAAAAATGAATGTTTATCTCCCCCCCCCACATCTTTATATTTATGATAGTGCAATATATCCACTGTTATTAACCTTGCTTCTCCCACTCAGCAAAATATTTTAGATATCATTCTGTATTGAGATATAGCTTCCTCAGTTTGTTTTTTTTCGTCTGATTTTTTTTTTTTTATGATAAGAGTATTCCTTTTAAGTGACAGACTATATTAATCATTCCTGCAATGACAGTCATCGGGCTGTCGTTTGATTATTGCAATCAACACCGCAATGACCGGCTGTTTATATAAGACATTTTCCACATATGCAAGAACATCTGTAGCTTACAATCCTAGAGATGGAATTGTTGGCTCAAAGCTACACACGTCATTTTGAAAGACATTGCAAAACTTCCTTCCACAGAAATTGTACCAATTTTCAATCCTCTCAGCAATGTTGACAGTGCTCATTTCCCCATACTTCTTTTTTTTTTAATATTTTACTTATTTATTTGAGAGAGAGAGCGAGAGAGAGAGAGAGCATGAGCAGGGTGAGGGGCAGAGGGAGAAGCAGGCTCCCCACTGAGCAAGTAGCCCGACGCGGGACTCGATTCCAGGACCCCGGGATCATGACCCGAGCCGAAGGCAGACGTCAACCGACTGAGCCACCCAGGTGCCCCTCCCCATACTTTCTAAAACATGAATGAGTCATGACTCCCCCAGCTTAACCCCTCTACACTTCCGGCTCTCCCGAGAGCAATCAAAGCCCTCACCACAGCCCGGGAGGGTTTCCACTGTTTGGCTTCTGCCTACCTCACTTTCCATGACTCACTGAAGCCAAGTGCTGGGGGGGGAGATCCTGAGGATTACTGTGGAAAACCGGGATGCCACCCAGAAGGGCTGGGGGGACCTGGCATTCCGTCCTCTGGGGGAATGTGTGTTTAGGCACCAGGCTTGCTGCTGGGCGCCCCCAACCTGGGAGTGTGGAACAAGAGAACTGGAGAGAGGTGGTGTGGCAAATGAATGCCACGGGAGGCTGCAGTTACCTTACCTTGGAGCGTCCCCCCCGCCCCAGATTAAACTATCCGGCTGGTTGTGAGCCGCTTCCCGAGACGGCCAGCAGAGGGCAGTATTCTGCTTTGGGACGGGGCCTTTTCTCCATCATAGGGGGACCCTGCACCGAGCTGTCCACCAGGGGGCAGTAAGGACGTGGCTTGGAGGCTCCAGGGCGGCTAAACGAAGCTGGAGTGGGAGAACTGGCTGCCCTTCCCGATCAGCACTGCGGCCATCCTTCCACAGCTGCCGAGGCAGGAAGGCCAGTGCGGGCTGACAAGGAGCCGCGCTGCTCAGTGCGCTCGGGCCGAGAGGCCGGGACCCTTTGGGGGGTTCCCCCGCCCCCTGCCTAGGGACCTGATGTCCTGCACCCCTGGCGCAGTTCCCCACCCCACCCCTAGCCCTGGGGAGCCCTGCAGTCATTCTGTGATTTCTGCAGACCTGCCCTGGGATGGGGGGCGGGGCGCAAATCCAGGAGCACCCCAACCCGCCAAGATGGGTGGTTAGCACTTGTCCCAGAGCTGTCTCAGCTGTGCAAAGTGAGGCATCAGGTGCTTGGATTTGGGGATTAGGACATGGACACCTTTGGGGGGCATTATTCTGTCTCCCCCAGAGAATGTAAGCTGGTAAAAGATGGACTGAGGAAGATTCTCAAGGAACAGGACACATGGGATGCACTTAGGCTCTTCTGAGTTGTTTTTGTTTTTTTTTTAAGATTTATTTATTTATTTGGGGGGCACACACAGAAGGAGAGGGAGGAGCAGACTCCCCACTGAGCAAGGAGCCTGAGGTGGGCCTCGATCCCAGGACTCTGGGATCATGATCTGAGCCGAAGGCAGACGCTTAACTGACTGAGCCACCCAGGTGTCCCGTGATTTACTTTTTTAAAAACCACCCCCAGGGTTGCCTGTGTGGCTCAGTCAATTAAGCATCTGACTCTTTGTTTTGGCTCAGGTTGTGATCTCATAGGTCATGAGATCAGGCCCCATGTCAGGCTCCACGCTCTCCAGGGAGTCTGCTTGAAGATTCTCTCCCTCTGCTCCTTCCCCCCCGCTCACGCTCTCTCTCTCTCTCTCAAATAAATAAATAAATCTTAAAAAGACAAAAAACAAAAAACCACCCTTGCTGCCGGGTAGGGAGTGTGTGAGAGGCAGAGCCAACAGCATTTGCTCATGGATTTGATCTAAAAACATCCACACTGGTGTGTGTGTTTTCTGTCCCAAAGCCTGAAAGTCTGGCACCTGGAGAACCGGACACTCTCCAAGTGGGCAGAGGATGCCTGGTGGAACCATAAACAGAGGTGTCCCTGGGTAGCACATCTGAGGCCTGGAAGTCTCTGAGCAGACTGAGGGCAAAGTGGTTAGAACAAAAATGATTCACCGTCCCTCGGTGCCGCATCCTCGAGCTGCCTGCTAAAGAATGCTCTGCTTTGCTCATTCCAGTTCTCTATCGCTTGAGCTTAAGAGAAGGTCTTGGGGGGGGGGGGGGGCGCCTGGGTGGCTCAGTCGTTAAGCATCTGCCTTCGGCTCAGGTCATGATCCCAGGGTCCTGGGATCGAGCCCCGCATTGGGCTCCCTGCTCGGCAGGAAGCCTGCTTCTCCCTCTCCCACTCCCCCCGCTTGTGTTCCCTCTCTAGCTGTCTCTCTGTCAAATAAATAAATAAAATCTTTTAAAAAGAGAGAGAGAGAAGGTCTTGGGGTTTTCTGGAGGCATAATTGGAAAAAAATGAGATGGAGGCAGAGTGAGAGAGATAGGAGACTGTTGGAGGCTCCCTTGACTGTAGGATATGTGAAATCACTACAGTTCTCATTCTGTCAGGAGAGCAAGTGCAATTATCCTGGACCCGTTCCCCCCCCCCCCCCCCCCCCCCCCC